>NC_048573.1:17649487-17789487 GCF_013265735.2 Oncorhynchus mykiss
TCTCTTTCGCTCACTCTCTCTTTCTCTCTCTGCACACAGGTGCAAATCTTGCAAGTCTTCACTCTGAGTGGATGTTGAGGTGTGTCACTCTCTCTCCGTGAGTCACACGATCACACACTCATACACGTACTCACATAGACTGAACAGATCTCTTCTTCACTTCTGACCTCAAGTGGAAGCTGTCCTTGTTCCTCCATTCTCCACTTCCACAGATGTCTCTGGTTTGTTCTTTTCCCTCCCATTTCCCATTATATGCACACGTTGTCCATTCCAGTGTCACTCTGCTACCACTCAGTGTCTTTCCTAACCCTCACCATCTCTCTGGGTGCCCTTCCGTGTGGCAGTGTGCCATACATTATCTCTGCTGAGTGTGGTGTGCCAAGCCTAAACCCTGGGTGCCAGGCTAGGGGGTTCAGTGCCTACCCCCTCCTGTATCTCCACTAAGCAGCATACACACTGTGGAGCAGAGGGGGAGGGAGTGGGAGAAAGAGAGTGGATGGGGGTGAATGAGAGAGAGAGAGAGAGAGAGAGAAAGAGAGAGAGAGCACGAGAGAGAGCGAGAGAGAGAGAGAGCACAAGAGAGAGAGCGAGCAAGAGAGAGAGAGAGAGAGAGAGAGAGAGAGAGAGAGAGAGGGAAATAGAGAGTGAGGCAGAAAGAGCGAGAGAGAGAGAGAAAGAGCGAGAGAGAGAGAGAGAGAGCAAGAGAGAGAGAGAGAGGGAGAGAGAGAAAGAGCGAGAGGCAGAAAGAGCGAGAGAGAGAGAGAAAGAGCGAGAGAGAGAAAGCTCGAGAGATAGAGAGAAAGAGCGAGAGAGAGAAAGCGCGAGAGAGAGAGAGAGAGGGAGAGAGAGAAAGAGTGAGAGGCAGAAAGAGCGAGAGAGAGAAAGAGCGAGAGAGAGAGCGAGAGAGAAAGAGAGAGAGAAAGAGAGAGAGAGAAAGAGAGGCAACAGATGAAGCAGCAGCTTCTGTGAGCTGCCTCTGCCGCTGGCTCCTGCTGGTGCTAGAGGACTGGAGGAAAGAGTGATGAGAGAAGGAGGAGGAGGAGAGCGACAGAAAGGAGGAAAGGCGCTGTGAATAGAAGGAAGAAAGGATAACAGCTGATGATGTGGTGGGACAAAGAGAGCGAGGGATGAGGTTTAAAGATGTAGGATAGGAGGAATTTTAATGTCCCAAGGGGGAAATTGTAGACACACAGTACTGCTGTATACAAAATATACACTCTACATTATACACTCAACATAATACATACATTACAAATGACCCTTATCATCATACTATTCTCATACAGTCACATACATGATACTTTGCACAATCCCTTATTCTATCAGTGGCATACTAATACAGCTCAGCTTTACTTATTGCTGTTCATGAATTTGACAGACATGGGAATGAGGAGTGCTTAGAACTGTTCAGCTTAAATGTGGGGACCCTATAGCATCTGGCTGAGGGGAGGAGGGACCCTATAACATCTGTCTGAGGGGAGGAGGGACCCTATAGCGTCTGTCTGAGGGGAGGAGGGACCCTATAACATCTGTCTGAGGGGAGGAGGGACCCTATAGCATCTATCTGAGGGGAGGAGGGATCCTATAGCATCTGTCTGAGGGGAGGAGGGATCCTATAACATCTGTCTGAGGGGAGGAGGGATCCTATAACATCTGTCTGAGGGGAGGAGGGATCCTATAACATCTGTCTGAGGGGAGGAGGGATCCTATAACATCTGTCTGAGGGGAGGAGGGACCCTATAACATCTGTCTGAGGGGAGGAGGGACCCTATAACATCTGTCTGAGGGGAGGAGGGACCCTATAGCGTCTGTCTGAGGGGAGGAGGGACCCTATAACATCTGTCTGAGGGGAGGAGGGACCCTATAGCATCTGTCTGAGGGGAGGAGGGATCCTATAACATCTGTCTGAGGGGAGGAGGGATCCTATAACATCTGTCTGAGGGGAGGAGGGATCCTATAGTGTCTGTCTGAGGGGAGGAGGGACCCTATAGCATCTGTCTGAGGGGAGGAGGGACCCTATAACATCTGTCTGAGGGGAGGAGGGATCCTATAACATCTGTCTGAGGGGAGGAGGGACCCTATAACATCTGTCTGAGGGGAGGAGGGATCCTATAACATCTGTAAGAGGGGAGGAGGGACCCTATAGCATCTGTAAGAGGGGAGCAGTGACCATATAGCGTCTGTCTGAGGGGAGGAGGGATCCTATAACATCTGTCTGAGGGGAGGAGGGACCCTATAGCGTCTGTCTGAAGGGAGGAGGGATCCTATAACATCTGTCTGAAGGGAGGAGGGATCCTATCACATCTGTCTGAGGGGAGGAGGGACCCTATAGCGTCTGTCTGAGGGGAGGAGGGATCCTATAACATCTGTCTGAGGGGAGGAGGGATCCTATAACATCTGTCTGAGGGGAGGAGGGATCCTATAACATCTGTCTGAGGGGAGGAGGGATCCTATAACATCTGTCTGAGGGGAGGAGGGATCCTATAACATCTGTCTGAGGGGAGGAGGGATCCTATAACATCTGTCTGAGGGGAGGAGGGATCCTATAACATCTGTCTGAGGGGAGGAGGGACCCTATAGCATCTGTAAGAGGGGAGGAGGGACCCTATAACATCTGTCTGAGGGGAGGAGGGATCCTATAGTGTCTGTCTGAGGGGAGGAGGGATCCTATAACATCTGTCTGAGGGGAGGAGGGACCCTATAACATCTGTCTGAGGGGAGGAGGGACCCTATAACATCTGTCTGAGGGGAGGAGGGATCCTATAGTGTCTGTCTGAGGGGAGGAGGGACCCTATAGTGTCTGTCTGAGGGGAGGAGGGACCCTATAGCATCTGTAAGAGGGGAGGAGGGACCCTATAACATCTGTCTGAGGGGAGGAGGGATCCTATAGTGTCTGTCTGAGGGGAGGAGGGATCCTATAGTGTCTGTCTGAGGGGAGGAGGGATCCTATAACATCTGTCTGAGGGGAGGAGGGATCCTATAGTGTCTGTCTGAGGGGAGGAGGGATCCTATAGTGTCTGTCTGAGGGGAGGAGGGACCCTATAGCATCTGTAAGAGGGGAGGAGGGACCCTATAACATCTGTCTGAGGGGAGGAGGGATCCTATAGTGTCTGTCTGAGGGGAGGAGGGATCCTATAGTGTCTGTCTGAGGGGAGGAGGGATCCTATAACATCTGTCTGAGGGGAGGAGGGAACCTATAGCATCTGTCTGAGGGGAGGAGGGACCCTATAACATCTGTCTGAGGGGAGGAGGGATCCTATAACATCTGTCTGAGGGGAGGAGGGACCCTATAACATCTGTCTGAGGGGAGGAGGGACCCTATAACATCTGTCTGAGGGGAGAAGGGACCCTATAACATCTGTCTGAGGGGAGGAGGGACCCTATAGCTTCTGTCTGAGGGGAGGAGGGACCCTATAACATCTGTCTGAGGGGAGGAGGGACTCTATAGCGTCTGTCTGAGGGGAGGAGGGACCCTATAACATCTGTCTGAGGGGAGGAGGGACCCTATAACATCTGTCTGAGGGGAGGAGGGACCCTATAACATCTGTCTGAGGGGAGGAGGGACCCTATAACATCTGTCTGAGGGGAGGAGGGACCCTATAGCATCTATCTGAGGGGAGGAGGGACCCTATAGCGTCTGTCTGAGGGGAGGAGGGAACCTATAGTGTCTGTCTGAGGGGAGGAGGGACCCTATAACATCTGTCTGAGGGGAGGAGGGATCCTATAGTGTCTGTCTGAGGGGAGGAGGGACCCTATAACATCTGTCTGAGGGGAGGAGGGACTGAAAGATTAGTGGAATCTGTGTGGGTAGCTGGACAGGTAGGATGACTGGCAGTGAAGGTGAACAGGTGGTCAAGTGTCAGGTGACAGAGGAATGGATGAGACTGAGGCAGGAATTCCTTTAACCATAAAGTGGTATATTTACTGAGAAGTCTGTGCTGCATCACAAAGGAAACAAATAACATGTATCCAATCAAATTCATAATCAAAGATCAAATCATATCATTCATTATTAATACACATGAACCATATCGATTGCATAATTGGCCTCTGAGGATCCGTAGGGCTGTGATCATTGACAATTCACATTACACAATATGTTTGAAGCTGCGCTCCAAGCCGCGCTATTAACAATAACTGAATGGCCCACTCTCCAGATCGCCAGAGATAATTCAGATGAAAGGTAACATAGTCGGTGAACTTATGTGGATTCATGGACGCACAGAACTTCTGGATCAGATGGAGTTAAGGAAGAGAAAGCAGCGAGATCAGGCGATGGCAATTTCCTCCTTTTATGGAGTTGAGATCTGTCGGACATTTCCACCTGACCTAATTAAAGCGCCCCTGGCCCAGCTGAGTAAATGGCAATGAATTAAAGGATTATTCCACCAACTCCATGGGCCTTTTCTACAGCCACCCCGGAAATTATTTAAATTCCACACTCCTCAAAAAAGTCTCATTGCTCTCCGTCCTCTGTCATCTCAGGGAGAGGAATTAGTCGGGCAACTGGCCGGATATATGTCCGGTTCTTCATCTGGATCTCCACTGATCTAACACGACCATCGGTCCCAGGCATGGTCTTAGTTATACGGCCCACCGGCCAGGAGGCTCGAGGCAGCTGAGGGACCACCAACATTACTACTTGGCCAGTTTCCAGGCTGGTCATTTCTCTCCGCCATTTCCCTCTGTGCTGTAGACTTGGTAGGTAATCCCGAATGAATCGGGCCCAAAAATTGTCAGCTAAGATTTGGCTGTGTCGCCACCGGCGTCTGCCTACGAGGTTTGTATCAGCATACATGGCTTGAGGAAGTGACGCATCTCGGCGTCCCATCAAGAGCATATTCGGTGTAACCGGATCGGGGTCAGCGATGTCTGCAGAGAGATATCCCAAGGGTTTGGAGTTCAGAATCCCTTCCACCTCTATCAGGACGGTCCTCAAGACAGTTTCAGTGACAGTTTGGTCCCCTAGGACGACTCGTAAGGCCGTCTTTACAGATTTGATCTCTCGCTCCCATGTTCCTCCAAAATGAGGAGCGCCTGGAGGGTTAAATTTGAATGAGATTTGTTGGTCCATCAGCTGATCCTGGAGGCTGGGTTCCATGGCTTGAAAGGCTTCCTCCAACCTGGTTTCTCCTGCCTTGAAGTTCGTACCTCTGTCAGCCAGGATCTCGTAGGGTTTCCCCCGTCGGGAGATAAACCGCCGTAGGACCATGAGGAAGGCTTCAGTATCCAAACTCTCCAGTAGGTCCAGGTGGACACATCTGGTTGTCAAACACTTGAATAGAATGCCCCAGCGCTTTTCCACACGACGACCTAACTTGATCATCAAGGGGCCAAAGCAATCTACTCCTGTTGACCAGAAGGGTGGTTTAAGGAGGCGCAAGCGAGCAGAGGGTAAATCTGCCATTTTGGGCACCGTAGCTCCGGCCCGCCATCTCTGACATTCTACGCAGGCGTATTGGTGCTTACGAATGGCTCCTCGTCCTCCAATTATCCAGTACTTCCGCCTCATCTCCTCATAGACCCTCTCTGGCCCTGGGTGGAGAAGCCTCTCATCATAACTCTTGATGAGGAGCCTGGTAAGAGAGTGTCTGGAGTCAATGATAATTGGGTGGATAGCATCTGGGTCCAAAACCTCTGCTTGGCGCAGCCTCCCTCTGACTCTGATCACTCCAAAGATTGGATCATATTCTGGGGCAAGAGAGAGAAGACGGCTGTCCTAAGCCACTTCCCTACCGGCTTTCAGAGCTTTTAACTCCTCAGGGAAGCTAACTGCTTGTGCTTGCTGGAGGAGTAGTGTCTCTGCCGCGAGGGAGGTAGGTATAGAAGCCACCCCATCTGAGGTCTGGTTTGTGGCGGTGATCAGATCCGGCAGTGTTTGGGATTGTGTTAGGTCAGGGAGAGCCGTTGTTGGTTCCGTAGAAATGCTGTAGCATTGGGCGGACCTCCTTAACTCATGAGCTTCAGTTGGTTGCGGAGGGGCCGTGCGCCTGGGGACTGTTGGCCACTCGTTCTCTGGTTGGGACAAGAATGGTGGTCCCAAGCTCCAGCGATGGGGTTGAGCCAGTTCCTGAAGGGTTTTACCTCTAGTAATGTCATCAGCATGATTGTTTATGCTATCAACATACCTCCAGTCCTGGACTTCTGTTAGGTCTTGGATTTCCGCAATGCGAGTTCCGACGAACACCTTACACCTGCAGGACTCCGACTTGAGCCAGGTCAATACAGTGGTCGAATCACTCCAGTAGATGACCCGTTGGATTGGCAAGGTGAGCTCGGCTCGCAAGGTAGAGGCCAACTGGGCTCCGGAAAGGGCAGCACTGAGTTCCAGCCTAGGCATTGACAACTGCTTCTTGGGTGCGACCCTGGACCTGGCCATGACAAAGGAGACATGGGTGTGGCCTGCCTTATCCTCCACTCTAAGATAGGAAACCGCCCCATAGGCTCGCTCCGAAGCGTCACAGAATACATGCAGTTCCACGCATGATCCTAGTTGGTCAGCACAGGATGGTACATAACATCTTGGAATTTGGACCTCAGAGAGCTCCGTTAACTCCGTTTCCCAACAGATCCATCGTTCCACTAGGTCAGCCGGGTGGATTGGTTCATCCCAGTCCCTCTTGGTCTGCCACAGGTCCTGGACTAAGACTTTGGCCTGTGTTGTGTATGGCAGGATATACCCAAGGGGATCGTATTGACTGGCCAGTGTCCGATAGATGGTGCGCAGAGTGGGGGTTTCGGTACTCGGGGATGAGCGGTGCTTATACCCCAGGGTATCCGGTATGCAGCTCCACCTCAGTCCTAGAGTGGGCTCTTCTGGGTTAGCACCAGACTGCATTAGCCATAGTTCACTGCTACTGGACCTAGCTTGTGGCGGGAGGTGCTGGATAACCTCCGCTCTGTTACTAGCCCACTGTCGGACCTCAAATCCCCCTTTGGACAGGAGATTCTGTACTTTATCAAGGAGTGCTTTCGCTTCAGCCGTGGATGGGATGCTCTGTAAGCAGTTATCCACATAGAAGGCATTTTCCACTGAATCCAATACTTCTGGGTCACTGTCTGGATGCTCCCGTGCGTGTCTCTGCAGAACGTATATGGCACAGCAAGGACTGCAGGTGGTGCCAAATGGGAGTACCTGCCATTCATAGATTGTGGGCTCTGCATCTCGTTTAATATCTCGCCATATGAACCGGAGCAGTGTGGTGTCGGAAGGCAGTAAACGAATCTGATGAAACATGGCTTTGATGTCTCCACTGATGGCTGTAGAGTGCTGCCGGAACCGGAGAAGGACACCGAGCAAGGAAGGACCTAAGGTTGGTCCGGGGAGTAGACAGTCATTCAGGCTTTGACCAGCAGCTTGGAATGAACAGTTGAAGACAAGTCTATACTTCCCACCATGTTGCTGGATAACATGGTGAGGGAGATACCAGGATTCACGGAGTGCGTTTCCCTCTTCATGAGCTGTCACTTCAGTGACGTAGCCTGCCTTCACAAGGTTATGAATATCTCGATTATGAACTTCTGCAAGCTCAGGATTCTTCACCAGGCGTCGCGCCGTTCCACGCAGTAGTGGGAGTACAGCCCGTGTCGTGGTTGCCAGAGGAGGATGGTTGGGCACCCGTAGCAGTGGGGTTGCATACCTGCGAACACCATCCATTTCAGTGGTGGTGGTGCTCTTCTCCAGGAGGTCTAATGCATAGGAGTCATGTTTCGAGTGAGTGACCTCCTGTAGCTTCCGGTTGGAGAATGTGTCCATCTTCCAGAGCATCTCAACATTCCGAAGGAGGTCAGTGGCTGCATCTGGATTGCTTCTGGTGAAGAGGACTTGCTGTGACTGTACAGTTTGGGTGGAGAGAAGTAGATGGGATGGACCTTGTACAGCCCAACCCAAGAATGTATGGACAGCAATGGGCCCTCCTTCTGGTCCAGTTCGTATAGGCTCAGTCGGGGTGACGAGATGTGGGTGGTCTGACCCAATCAGGATAAGTGGTGCTACTCTGGCCAGGTTAGGAAGAGGCAATCCTCGTAGATGAGGATATAGTTTCTGTAGAACACTTACTGGGCAGGAGTGCTCTGCGAGATTCAAGCCATCTGCCGTGAAGGCATTGGTGATGTTATAGGCCACGTCCCTGTTTCCTGAAGGTGAAATGCTAAAGCTTACAGCAGAGCCTTTCATTTGGATAACATCATGTCGCACCGTTCTGAGATTAAGGGTCTCGGGGGTCCCCTCCAGGTTAAGCTGACGGGTGGCCGCCGTGAGAATGATTGTTCTTTCTGACCCATCATCTAGAACGGCGAATGTATCAATGCTTCTCCCTTCACTTTGCAGAGTGACCTTGACCACCTTCAACATGACCCTTGGAGACCGGTTCTGCTGGTTGAGGTACAGCTCCTTTACAGCTCCTACCATGAGCATACTCTGCTCCTTCTGTGCTTGGGGAATTAGATCATGCAACACGGTGAGATGGATTTCTTTACAGCGGTTGCAGGGTTTCCTCAATGTGCAGGTCTCCGCCTTATGGCTACGGGCACACTTGTAGCGTCGCTCGCCTGAAGTGATCCAGGCCTTCAATTGAGTTTGAGTGAGCTTTGAGTGAGCCAAGGAAGTGCCCCTTACTATTGCAATATGGGCAGTAAGGCTGGAATTTGATGTTCTTGGGAGGGGTCTTCTTCCCGGGTTCCTCCCCGGCCTCACTATTTAAGTACATGGTAGTGGGATTTGGCCTTTTCTGTCCCTCCTGGCCTTCAAACTCCTTCCTTCCCCCGGTGGCTATGGCTGAGATTGTGGCCTGGTGAGCGATGCTCTTCGCCTTTGCCTTCACCTCCAACCATGCGGCCAGGTCTCTGAGAGCATAGGTGCTTCTCGAGCCCTCTTTCAGGATGCCCTTATTCAAACAATGTTCAATGAAACTGTCTCTGAGGTACACTGGAAGTTTGCTAAGAAGCCTGTCCACGTGGGAGCCACATTTCAGCTCGTTCCCGTCTTCTCCTTCAACGGATTGGAGCATCGAGGTCAGGGATTGGACAGCCAGGGAGAATTCTTGGAAGGCAGCATGGTCTCCCATTTTAATTGGAGACGTGTTCAGGATGTTGTTTAGTTCATTCTGGACTAGCTGACGTGGCTCACCATATCTCGCCTTCAGGGCCTGGAGAGCAGCAGTGTATGGTGTTGCGGAGTGCATAAAGGATTGGGCCAGCCTGTATGCACTGGGAAACCGCAAATGATCCATTAGTACTTGGTATTTGTAGCATTCTGACAGATGACTGTGAATACCCAGTAGACTCTCCAATGCCATTTCCAAAAGGACAAATTCACTCTCCTTTCCAATTTTCAAAGTATGGCAGTTTGGGTCTGGGAATTCCATAGGCTGAGGCTACTAGAAGTTTCATAATGTTGGCTCCCTCTTCTGGTTGCGTGAAGGATAAACCCGGAACTTCTGATGAGCCCACTGTGGCCTCATTGGGCTGGTCCCCTACTGTCCCAGACCCACCATTTGTGGCAGCCGGAATTGGGCGAGAGCCCGCCGACCTGTTGTTTGAGGACTGGCCTGGCCCTGGACGAAAGGAACGATTTGCCTTGGTTGGTAATTGGCGGAAAGGCGAAGGAGTGATGCTTTGTCCAGATGGAGGAATGCTAACTTGTGTCACTGGCATAGAGGGCGTTGGCGGAGCGGCCTGTCTCCTGTGCTCCGTGTTGGCTGTTGACCCCGGAGCCTCCGGGGACTGTGTGCCATGCTGTACCAGAGGGGCAGATTGGGAAAGAAAGGCAGACAGTTCAGGTCCATGTGGAGGGGTGGTCAGGTCAACTCCCTGTTCGTTCCTCTCCAGGAAGGATGAGACCATCCGTGCCTCCTCCAATTCCCTTCTGGCTTGACGGTGCCGTCGCTGCTGTGCCAGGTCCTTGGCAATGAATTCCCGTTCATGTAGAGCTCTACGGGCCTGCACATCCAATTGGTGACATCGTTCATCAGCCTGTCGTTCCTCCTCAATCTGACGCTCAATTTCTTCCAAAGCTAATAGTTTCATCCTCTCTTGTAGGACAGCGGTCTGTGAATCGCTGAGGGCTAGTGAATGGCGGCTGCCATGGCCACTTCCAAAGGGGTATCCACTGGTCGAACTCCCACTCCGTCTATAGTGCTTCGACGATTTCCCATTAGTTAAGGGGTGAGCGGAGCCTGCCTCTGGAAGCTGGTCGACCTGTGCGGTGGGAGTTACCTCCTCCATAGGTTCTTCATGTAGACCACTTTCCTGCTCCAAAGCAGTTTCCGGTCCTTGGCTCAGAGGGGATGGTTGATGGCTGAAACGTATAGTTGATCCATCAACACTTTGAGCTCTGGTGGGCTTGCCCTTTGATGTCGGAAACTCGACCACATAATCCTTAAGATAACCAGGTGCTTGCCTGGTTCTTCTGGTGCTGCTGGTGGTTGAGGATGAAGCCTTTGTTGCTTTAGGCTTAGCTCCTGGATATTTCCTTTGTTCCAAGACCTTTCCCTCAGCTGCTCTCTCCTCCTCTCTTCTTCCTTCCAGTGGAGACAATTCTTCCCTCTCCGCCTCCATTTCCTTTTCACCTGTCTTTGGTTCAGTCATCATCCGACTCGAAGGACCATTGAAAGATTAGTGGAATCTGTGTGGGTAGCTGGACAGGTAGGATGACTGGCAGTGAAGGTGAACAGGTGGTCACGTGTCAGGTGACAGAGGAATGGATGAGACTGAGGCAGGAATTCCTTTAACCATAAAGTGGTATATTTACTGAGAAGTCTGTGCTGCATCACAAAGGAAACAAATAACATGTATCCAATCAAATTCATAATCAAAGATCAAATCATATAATTCATTATTAATACACATGAACCATATCGATTGCATAATTGGCCTCTGAGGATCCGTAGGGCTGTGATCATTGACAATTCACATTACACAATATGTTTGAAGCTGCACTCCAAGCCGCGCTCCGCGGTAATAACTATTAACAATAACTGAATGGCCCACTCTCCCGATCGCCACAGATAATTCAGATGAAAGGTAACATAGTCGGTGGATTTACGTGGATTCATGGACGCACAGAACTTCTGGATCAGATGGAGTTAAGGAAGAGAAAGCAGCGAGATCAGGCGATGGCAATTTCCTCCTTTTATGGAGTTGAGATCTGTCGGACCCTATAACATCTGTCTGAGGGGAGGAGGGATCCTATAACATCTGTCTGAAGGGAGGAGGGAACCTATAACATCTGTCTGAGGGGAGGAGGGATCCTATAACATCTGTCTGAGGGGAGGAGGGATCCTATAACATCTGTCTGAGGGGAGGAGGGATCCTATAACATCTGTCTGAGGGGAGGAGGGATCCTATAACATCTGTCTGAGGGGAGGAGGGACCCTATAGCGTCTGTCTGAAGGGAGGAGGGAACCTATAACATCTGTCTGAGGGGAGGAGGGATCCTATAACATCTGTCTGAGGGGAGGAGGGACCCTATAGCATCTGTAAGAGGGGAGGAGGGACCCTATAACATCTGTCTGAAGGGAGGAGGGATCCTATAGTGTCTGTCTGAGGGGAGGAGGGATCCTATAGTGTCTGTCTGTGCGCCTCTTGCGATGCGCCACTCGAGAGCCCTAAACTTGCAAACTTTGAATCTCTGACCTGTACACAGTAGTATAAGCATCTTTAAACACCAGACCATGAATGGCAGCATCATCAGAAGACTAGACAATAAAGTTATCAGGATTACTGCTAGTGCATTCACTTGTGTACAGTGTGAATAAGATGGGTGAACTCACAGAAACCTGCCGGGCCCCTGTGCTAAGGTCTCTAACCTGTTGAGTACGGCTCATCGGGAATGAGTGGTAACACCTTACGGTATGAGGTTAATTCCTATCTCCTTGAACTGGCTGAGTAGGAAATGTGGCTGTATTGTGTTAAACGTTGAAGTGAAATCAATAAACGACTGTCTAGCATAGGCCTTGGTGTTTTCCAGATGCTTAACAATGAGATGCACTATGGTGTTGATTGCATCATCAGTTCCACAACTTTGCTCATAGGCAAATTGATAAGGATCTAACACAAGGTTCACGTGTGAATGGACACCAGGATCTTTTCAAAACACTTCATTAGGATGGGGGTCAGGGCCACAGGTCTATATTATTTTTGGCAAGGCTTTTTGGGAACTGGAGTGATTATGTCCTTTTTCCAGACTGCATGGGAGTCTACAGATCGGGCACCAAACCGGAGTCAGTTCCTCTGCGCACATTTTTTAAAAAGCAAGCAGAGATGCCATCAGCACCTGTCGCCTTATTCATTCAGGTGTGCTTGAAGAGTCTAGTGAAAAGTATAGGATTGATTTCCAACCTATGAACAATCATCAACAACAAAAGTGTCAATCACATTATCAGACTCAACAGAGAAGTAAAAAGTAAAAAAAAACATTTAAATCATTTGCTTTGGTCAGCTCATCTGGTGTGTGCAATGATTTTTTTTGCAAGGTTCATGTTGGTTATTGTCCTCATCGACTCCCAACATCTTTTGGAGTTGGTTCTTGGGAACTCTTCCATTGATTCCTTGTGTTATTTCCTTGTCTCCCGGAGCTTTTGGTTGAGCTCCTTTTGCCCACATTTCAGTTGTTGTTGGTCCTTGTTTTTGAATGCTTGCCTCATGTGGTTGATCCAGTCATTTACCTCCTTTGTGATGTATGGTGTGCTGTTTGGGTATGCCTTTATTGTCTCTCTGTGCATCACAGAGTCAGCACAGACATGGATGTAGTCTGTGACAATCTGTGTTGACTTGTGCATGTCTAACTCATGAAAAATGTCCCAATCTGTACACACATAGAAAAAAAACATGCTATGCTGTCCTCAGCCTACACATTCACAGATATCACAAGGGGTCTCCTGCCCTTGAGAGCTGTACGGTAGGTGGGAATGAGCTGGACAGTGTTGTGATCAAAGTTAAACAAGGGTGGTTTGGCTCTAGCTGTAAATGCACTCTGATTCCCCCTCATTTGCCTCTCTTCAGCGGTCGCCTTGGTTGTTTCACATCAATGAGGAGGCATGATCCAGCCACTCCAGGGTCTCGTAGTGACAGACGTGCATCTCTGGTGTAGGTAAGCAGTGCCTGATTGTTTGTGACCGATGCCTGGTTTCCCATGCGAGCCGGCGTAGTTTGGTATGATGAGGTGAAAAGCAAGAAGATCAGCACTGCAAACAAAAGTCTTGCAACGTTTACCATTCTTTCTTGACATTGACAGCTTACAAAAACAAATCAAAAACGTATTAAATCAAGCATATTACAAAAATACAGCATAGCAAGCAGAGCAGCGCCACCAGGAAGTGGAGAAGGTAGAGAGAAGAGAGACAGAGATAGAGAGAGAGTATTAGAGATAGAGAGAGAGTGAGCTCATGAGCTTCTGACTTCTTCTGAAAAAAATATAGAATCAGAGTTGGATAAATGTAGATGAACTAGATTTTTTTTCACAAGGACTTATACAGGATACTGACCTCAACATTAAAACCTTTAAACCAAATTAAAATTCCAAACCTTGATTTATGACAAAATTACCTGAATGGACGATTACTACCAAGGACCATCAAGAAAAACCAAAACCTGCAGAAGAAACACAGCAGAACCTGGAAATACCATCCAACACAAAACTGAGTGAGTAATGTTCAGTATGAAGCTACATCTGAAGCCAAAAAGTAAAAGACAATAATCTGTGGGTCATTTTGTTATATAAAGCTAAGATAATACGGCTACTAAGCTACCAAGCTGCTAGGACAGAACAGACCTGGCTGCAACTTCAATTAGCACTGAAGTGTGAAGTAAAATGTGTGAAAACTCGAGGACCTAACAATGGCAGGAGAGTCTCACAGCCTCCCTCACCCAAATGCAGAGGCCTTTGAAGCGATGGCTTATCCCTGTCCAACGGCCATTACAATACAGTACCCCCAAGTACCCCCAAGTACCCCCAAGTACCCCCAAGGATATTAAAAATAACACTGCGTGGAATACGTACAAAAACAACTCCTCAAGGACAAGCCAGATACACTACTTGCTGATGGCTACAAAGAGGGGAACATAAGCAACTTAATTTTCCACACAGACCATCCCCTGGCAATGCACAGTGCTACTAGAGCACTGTGTCAAGAGAGAGGGTATTGGCCTAGGGTGGAAACTCAGAATACTAGACATTGAGGAAACAACCTCTATCAATGTGAGCAAGTCTGGGACAGTAATGGTTCCGTGGCCTCCAACTGCTCTTAAATGCAAGTAAAACTAAATGGATGTTCTTCAACCGTTCGCTGCCTTCACCTGCCCGACCGTCCAGCATCACTACTCTGGACGGTTCTGACTTAGAATATGTGGACAACTACAAATACCTAGGTGTCTGGTTAGACTGTAAACTCTCCTTCCAGACTCACATTAAGCATCTCCAATCCAAAATTACACCTAGAATCAGCTTCCTATTTCGCAACAAAGCATCCTTCACTCACGCTGCCAAACATACCCTCGTAAAACTGACTATCCTACCGATCCTTTACTACGGCGATGTCACTTACAAAATAGCCTCCAACACTCTACTCAGCAAATTGGATGCAGTCTATCACAGTGCCATCCGTTCTGTCACCAAAGCCCCATATACTACCCACCCCTGTGACCTGTATGCTCTCTTAGGCTGGCCCTCGCTTCATATTCGCCAGCAAACCCACTGGTTCCAGGTCATCTATAAGTCTCTGTTAGGTAAATCCCTGCCTTATCTCAGCTCACTGGATGGGACAATTGGTGCACAGTTGGTGCGGGACCCAGACCCCGCTCCGCTTGAGACTCCCCCCACTTCGGTGGCGCCTCTGGTGCGGGGATCGTCGCCGGGGACTCCAGACTGTAGATCGTTGTCGCGGACTCCAGACCGAATCAACCTATCATGGACACTAAGCGGGACGTACCTCGGTCCAGCTGGACACTGAGGTGGAGTAGGCTCTGACCAAGATACCCGCTCGATGTCCGCGTCCACCTCCGACACCACCAGACAAGAGGCCGGAAGTCTGGGGGTGGGATCGATGGACCGTATCATACAGACGGGACAGTGCGTCTGCCTTAGCTTTCTGGGAACCTGGTCTATACGATATTGTAAATCTGAATCTAGTGAAAAACATGACCCACCTTGCCTGGCGAGGGTTCAGTCTCCTCGCCGCCCGGATGTACTCCAGATTACGGTCGTCAGTCCAGATTAGGAAAGGGTGTTGAGCCCCCTCAAGCCAATGACTGCACACCTTCAGAGCTCCACACCTTCCAGCCGACCACCGCAGACACACCGGTCCACCTTTCAGCAGTGAGGTAATGGGAGCCGGCACCTGCCCAAAACCTCGGATAAACCTCCGGTAGTAATTGGCAAACCCTAAAAACCGCTGCACCTCCTTTACCGTGGTGGAAGTCAGCCAATTACGCAGGGCTGCAATGTGGTCACACTCCCTCACCAACTCTGATGTGGAAATGCGTTAACCCAGGAAGGAGACGGGCTGTTGGGAGAACACTCATTTCTCAGCCTTGACGTATAGGTTATGCTCCAACAGTCGCCCAAGTACTCTGCACACCAGAGACATGCGCGGCAAATATGGCGGAAAATATCAGCATTTCGTCGATATACGCCACCACACCCTGCCCGTGCAGGTCCCTGAGAATCTCGTCTACAAAGAATTGGAAGACTGCTGGGGCATTCTTCAACCCATACGGCATGATGAGGTACTCATAATGGCCGGATGTGGTACTAAACGCTGTCTTCCACTCATCTCCCTCCCCGGATACGCACCAAGTTATACGCGCTCCTGAGATCCAGTTTAGTGAAGAAGCGTGCTCCGTGAAATGACTCAGTCGCCATAGCGATGAGAGGTAGCGGGTAACTGTATATGTTTCCATAGCCACCGTCTCCTCCTGTGACAGGGGATACACGTGACTCCTGGGAAGTGCGGCGTTTACCTGGAGGTTTATCGCACAATCCCCTCATTGATGGGGTGGTAATTGGGTTGCCCTCTTTTTACAGAAGGCGATAGCGAAATCGGCATATTCGGGGGGAATGCGCAGAGTGGAGATTTGGTCTGGACTCTCCATCATCGTTGCACCGATGGAACCTCCCACACACCTACCTGAGCACTCCTCTGACCACCCTTTTAGAGTCCTCTGTTGCCACGAAATAGTGGGGTTGTGAAAGGCCAACCAGGGAATCCCCAGCACCACCGGAAAAGCACGAGAATCTATGAGGAAGAGAATAATTCTCTCCTCATGACCCCCCTGCGTAACCATGTCCAGTGGAGTCGTGGCCTCCCTAACTACCCCTGACCCTAATGGTCGACTATCTAGGGCGTGCTCATGGAATGGTTTGTCCATCTGTACCTGGGGAATCCCTAACCTATGCGTGAAACCGCGGTCCATAAAATCCCCGCTGCGCCTGAATCTACTAGCGCCTTATGCTGGGAATGGGGGGGAAACTCAGGGAAAGAAATTAACACATACATATGACCAACAGGGGACTCTGGGTGAGCCTGGCGCTGACTCACCTGGGGTGTCCGAACAGTACTCGGCCTGCCGTCTCGACTCCCAGACGAGCTACTCCAGCACCGGTCGGCAGTGTGCCCTCTCCGACGACACCCAGTGCAGGAGGAGGCTCCTCCTCCGATCCCCCTCGCAGCAGCACCCCCTAACTCCATGGGGGTTGGAGCGGAGGCGCTGGGGGGTGGAACCAACAGGACCCGATCCAGACGCCCGCGTGTAGCCAGCAAGTTGTCCAGCCTGATGAACATGTCCACTAGCTGGTCTAGGGTGAGGGTAGCGTCTCTGCATGCTAGCTCCCTGCGGACGTCCTCACGTAAGCTGCACCTATAGTGGCCCTGTAGTTCTACCCTGCTCCGGCGGCCAAGGTCCTGAACTCCAGAGCGTAGTCTTGTGCACTCCTCGTCTCTTGCCGTAGATGGAACAGACACTCACCCGAACTCTGGGTAGTGGTCCCTCGCCTAGTCTGGTCCAACCCAGACCACATTGGCCCGCTCCAGAGCTTTGCCTGACAGGCAGGAGACGAGGACGTTCATGCTCTCACCTCCAGAAGGAGCCGGGTGCACGGTTGCCAGGTAAAGCTCCAGCTGGAGAAGGAAACCCTTGCACCCGACAGCTGTCCCATCGTACTCCTTCGGGAGCGCGAGTCGAATACCACTGGTTGGAGTGTGGCTGGTGGAGGGGTAGGCAGGCCACCCCTCTCGCATCTCTGTGGTGTGGTGGTGTGGTGTTGTGGTGTTGCACTCGCTCCTCCATGGAAGTGGAGAGCGTTTCAGCTCCTGCTGATTCCATAAGTGGTGCGGGATTCTATTACGAGCCTCCTTGAAGGAGGGAGGTGCAGGAATCTGGAGCAGGAGAGCAAGGAAGTCCCCGTGGCACAATAGTCCCAACTCAACAACAACATGGGGGGGAATACGCCCAAAATGAGGTTGCCAGACACAGGGAAATAAAATTTGCACACAGAGGAGAAACCTCTACTCCTAAACACATACCAAAAACGGTACAACTGCCGTGTGAAAGAAAACCCTGTGGTGCAGACACGCACCCCTAACAAAGTAACCACAGCAAAACAATCCCGCACAAAGACTAGCAGGCAGCGGAGGTAAATAAACCCACCGAAATAAACTAATAGGACACAGGTGTAAACAATACAGACAGACACAAACAAAAAAGGAAAAATGGATCGGTGGTAGCCAGTAGGCCGGTGACGACGACCGCCGAGCATTGCCCAAACAGGGAGAAGAGCCACCTTCGGTGGAAGTCGTGACATGGCCAGGTCGCAGTTGTAAATGAGAACTTGTTCTCAACTAGCCTACCTGGTTAAATAAAGGTGAAATAAAAGAAAATACATTTACAACATTAACAATGTCTACACTCTATTTCTGATCAATTTGATGTTATTTTAATGGACAAAAAATTTATTTGCTTTTCAGGAACAATGGTGGCCCTCTTGAAGCATGTGGGAACAGCAGACTGGGATAGGGAGAGATTGAATATGTCCGTAAACACACCAACCAGCTGGTCTGCACATGCTCTGTGGACGCGGCTGGGAATGCCATCTGGGCCTGCAGCCTTGCGAAGGTTAACACGTTTAAATGTTTTACTCACGTCGGCTGCAGTGAAGGAGAGTCCGCAGGTTTTGGTAGTGGGCCGTGTCAGTGGCACTGTATTGTCCTCAAAGCGAGCAAAGAAGTTATTTAGACTGTCTGGGAGCAAGACATCCTGGTCCGCAACGGGGCTGGTTTTCTTTTTGTAATCCGTGATTGACTGTAGACCCTGCCACATACCTCTTGTGTCTGAGCCGTTGAATTGCAACTCTACTTTGTCTCTATACTGACGCTTAGCTTGTTTGATTGCCTTGCGGAGGGAATAGCTACACTGTTTGTATTCGGTTATGTTTCTGGTCACCTTGCCCTGGTTAAAAGCAGTGGTTGAACGTCAAGGGTGAAGAGGTCAATCCGTGACAGCGTAAATAAGTATTGTGTGTCACCCTGTTCTCTAGATAGTGCCCTCCTTTCGAGAACACTATTTAAGGGGGAAAGGTTGCCATTTTAGGTTTTCACTAAAAGTGGACAGAGAGAGAGGATTATAGAATGACAAGAGGGAAAAAGACATGGACAGAAAGAAAAGAGAAGGAATATGTTGGTATTGTGGGATAGTGGGATTAAAAGGAGAAGGTATTGGTGTTGACTGTGCTTAGGAGAGGGTAGGGAATATGCGCAAGGAGATGGGAGAGTGAGAGGGAGATAGAGAGACAGAGAGACAAAGAGAGAGAGAGACAGAGAGAGGGAGATAATGAGAAACAGGGGGAGGTGATACTGGCATGGTGAGAAACACATAGAGACCCGAAATAGATCTGCAAAGAGCAAGGTGTTGAGTCAGAAATTAAAAGAAGGAAGGAAGGCAGATGCCAGGGGAGAGAGGGAGTGAGAGTGAATGATAAAGAGAGAGAAAGAGAGAGAGAGAGAGAGAGAGAGAGCGAGAGAGAAAGAAAGAAAGAAAGAAAGAAAGAAAGAAAGAAAGAAAGAAAGAAAGAAAGAAAGAAAGAAAGAAAGAAAGAAAGAGAAGGAGAGACACATGGGGTTGAGTCACATAGAGAGCAGTGAAGAAGAATCCCTAAAGCACACAGAATTACAGCAACCACAGAAAGATCCACACAGTAATACCACTGACACAGACACACTGGAAATAGAGGAATGAACGATGGATATACAAATACAACGATGGGGAAAGGGCTAGAATATGGTCTGAGAATGGAGGATAGGAAGAGGAGAGAGAATGGGTTAGAGATGGAGTGATGAGGATATGTGAAAGGAGGAGAAGGAGAACAAGTTTGATGGTAAGGTAAGGTGAGAGGGGGGGTTGAAGGTCAAGCAACTAAAAACATGAATAAAATGAACAACAGTAAAAGTAAATTTACAAGCACACATCCTGAGACACACAAATAAAATAAAATAAAAAAAGACGCCAGGAACATCATAAGAAAAGGAAACTTGGAAACACAACACACACCATCCTACCTCTGCCTATTTTTAACCACATCTGGAGGAGCCACGTGAGGAGGGGAGGAGGGAGGGAGGGCGATGAAGGGGGGAGAGAGAGAGAGAGAGAGGCATGGCAGGGAAAACAGCCTGAAACAAACAGGTAGAGAGAGAGGCAGAGAGCTTCAGAGAGCAACACCAGGCAGCTCCAGCACCATGCCAACAGGGGCAGCATCAAACAGCAGTGCTAGATCACTTAAATGCACCGCTAGAAAACATATTGTCACTAGAAAGCCAACGGTAAGCTGTGGCAATTAACGCCGGCTGTGAACTAACTCCCCGCCTCTTCCTCCGCCGAGCTTCGAGACGCCCCTGTGTGCGTTTCCCAGCCAACCGTTAGTCAACAACAGTGTGTGTGTGTGTGTGTGTGTGTGTGTTTTCTTTAATATGGGTGGTGAGGGTACTCTTCTGCAGTGAAGTGCATCTTTGTGTGACTGGATTGTCTCTGAGCTCAGGACAAAACAGAGTGCTGTAATGACACCAGCTAAATGCATGCTACTGTCGTACTAATGAGACAGACAGGGACAGAGAGCGAGAGAGAGAGAGAGAGAGAGAGAGAGAGAGAGAGAGAATGGGGGAGATAGAGGGAGAGTGAGCGAGAAAGAGAGAGAAGAGAGAATGAAAGAGAGAGCAGTTGTCTGTATGCCTCTAAAGCCCAGCTGCCTGTGAGAAGCTGATGAGGAGGAGGAGGAAGAAGAGGAGGAGGAAAAGGAAGAGAGGAGGAGGAATGCCTTATCTCTCCTCTTTTCCTCCCATTACCTCTCCTCTCCATTTTCTCCCCTCCCCTCTCAGAGAGATGATTCGGTTTGGTGACTTAATCCGTCTCTCCACTCAGCCCATTCATTCTGTTTAATACATATACCCACCAGTCTGCCTCTCCTCCTACTCCATCTCTAACTCCCTCTCTCTCGGAATGCTCTTAAATTTATTATTCTACCAAAAGCCCCTCTGAAGATCATGAGATACACTCAATTAGACAGACTAGGGCCGTCTGGGAGCCCAGGGGACCCATGGGAAGCCAGGCTGAGGGGAGAGAGAGAGGGGCCTAAAGCCTAGTAGAGGATGGGCTAATTAAGGAATAAGGCCCGAAGGGGTGTGGTATATGGCCAATATACCACGGCTACATGCTGTTCTTATGCACGACGCAACGCAGAGTACCTGTATACAGCCCTTACCCGTGGCATATTGGCCATATAACACAAACCCACAAGGTGATTTATTGCTATTATAAACTGGTTACCAACGTAATTAGAGCAGTAAAAATATATGTTTTGTCATACCCGTGGCATACAGTCTCATATACCACGGCTGTCAGCCAATCAGCATTCAGGGCTCAAACCACCCCGTTTATAATACACCAATGAGACGTGGGGATGGAGTGAGGTGGGGAGAGGAGGAGGAGATGTAGATGATGTTAACGGGCGGTGGGATAGGTGATAGATATTCTACAACAGAAAATACTAATAATGTGTTTTAGAATGGATCATTTGTTGGAAGGGCTCCTCTGGAAGAGACGCTTGTTGTGAGATAGAAACACAAGATTGGGAATGGTTTGACGGAGAGGGAGATAATTATTTACGTTATGGGAATGGTTTGACGGAGAGGGAGATAATTCTTTACGTTATGGGAATGGTTTGACGGAGAGGGAGATAATTCTATACGTTATGGTCCTACGGATGGAGGGCCAGAGAAGTCGAAAATCAGTCAGCCAGCCAGCCCGCCGGGCTCTCCCTTGAGGTGCATGGTGGTCAGGGTGCTCTGCAGGCTCCCCCAGGTGACCGTCTTGCCGCTGCACATCTTGCCGCTGCCCGTCTTACCCACAATCACTGTGGCGTCTCGGGAGTTCTTGGTCTCGTACAGCTGGATGACCTTGATCAGGGTGAAGTGCCTGACGCAGCTCCGCCTCGATCGGCTCTCTCAGCTGGGGGAAGAGGGGGAGGAGACGGAAGGATGGCAAGATAGAGTGAGTGAAGCCGAGACAGAAGGACGAAGTGAGTGAAGCAGTATTAAAGAAAACTTGCTGAGGTGAGGACCAGGTCACCCCTGGGGGCATCTGGTTATACAGCAGTCAGGGGCCTCTGAATTACACAGTTGACCTATGCTGACTAGCACTTACTGTAGTTATGATGTAGCATAGTGTGCTTAAGAACCCCTACAGATACTGTCTCTATGTCCCTGTTCCTCTTTCTGCACCTGTACCAGCCTGACTGTTGAGAGTGTTTATAAGCACACCAAATCAACAGCTAGATGAATAAACAGTCTCCTAGCTCTCTCTCTCTCTCTCTCTCTCTCTCTCTCTCTCTCTCTCTCTCTCTCTCTCTCTCTCTCTCTCTCTCTCTCTCTCTCTCTCTCTCTCTCTCTCTCTCTCTCTCTCTCTCTCTCTCTCTCTCTCTCTCTCTCTCTCTCTCTCTCTCTCTCTCTCTCTCTCTCTCTCTCTCTCTCTCTCTCTCTCTCTCTCTCTCTCTCTCTCTCTCTCTCTCTCTCTCTCTCTCTCTCATGCAGAGCCGATGCAGAGTAGAGCAGCTCAACACACTGAATTATGTATGCAGATGTGATGCAGCATTTTTCATCTTGGCTCACGTCTCGCTAGTGTGAAAAGCAGATGGCACATTTTGAAGATGGCAGTCATGTGTAGAAAGAGAGAGAGAGAGAGAAAGCGAGAGTGAGGATGGATTGATCGCTACAGTCCTTTCTCCAGAAGTTTTTTTCCCCCCCATTCTGCCTCTGCAGCTTCTCAGTCCCAACATTGGTTCATCAGAACAAACACTGGTGTGTGTGTGTATATCTTTGTGTGCGTGTGTGTATGTCTGCCTGTGTATGTCCCACCATCACCCAGACAAAGGCACATTGAGTGTCCGTTGACTGAAGCCTGAAGCGTTGAGCCGTTTTAGGGACTGGGAGACTCATTAGTTAAACTGTGAGGCTCCCTCTGTCCCTTGTCCTATAGTTAATGAATTACGCCCATCTGCTTAGACAGGCTGCATTGACGAGTCATTTTCAGCTCAACTGGAATGTGGAACTAGGAGGCCACTTTGTGTTTCTCTAATTCTCCAGAGTGTTGAGTGTTTCAAACCTTCTGTCTGTTTGTCCCTCTCCTTATCTAGTTTGCGACAATTTGTGGAGAGTTGTTTTTGGTACCTTTCTGTAGTCGATGGTGGGGGTCTCCACCGCGGGGATGAGGTCCTGGATGATGTTGTTGAACAGCGACAGGTCGACGGAGGACACCTTGGTGTTGTTCATGTCCTTCATTGACATCAGCAGGATCTGGTCTGGGGTCAGAGGTCAGGGGCATGACGTCACATCCTGTTTGAGCCACAGCGAGGTACTGTAGAGTTGATTGTTTCTAACATGAGTTTAAATGCAACTGTACGTCAGCTAGGTCAACTGTAAGTTACACAATGTGTGTGACGTCATATCCTGTCTCGAACAACAGCTAGGTACAGTTTACAGTTTAAATGCAACTGTGAGTAAAATGTATCAACTGTACACAATGTTATTTTTCAACCATTACAGATTTACCTTTCACATAGAAATGATGTTGTAGCTGGGAAACTCAACAAATATGTGGAACTGTGAATTTATACCGAAGTACAGAAGTACTACTGAAGCTCGCTATCAGGTAAAATATTAATCCTTTTCATGTTTCTGTCCTCTGATGCATATTTTATGACAGTGCCAGGTTCCCTATGGGGTGTCAAACTCTCATCTGCATTCTGTGTCTATCTGCAGCTCCCTGCTCCCACACTCAGAGCACAGTCTCACACACACACACACACACACACACACACACACACACACACACACACACACACACACACACACACACACACACACACACTCTCCCACACACTTCTGCGCACACTAGCACACTCGCACACAAACAGGTACATGTAGGGAGGAAGGCCTTTCAACACATTGTGCCTAGAGGAAGTTATATTACAATGAGACAGGGGCAGAAAAACATTCCTGGAGTCTGACATGTTTGAGGTCAATCACAGGTCAAAACAGTCTATTCAGGAGATTCATTGAAATTCCAGGAATTGGAAAGTGCCATTGGCCAATTTATTCAAAGGGGGAATTTCAAAATGAAATCTTTCTTTCTCTTTGATGTCTGTCTGTCTGTCTGTCTGTCTGTCTGTCTGTCTGTCTGTCTGTCTGTCTGTCTGTCTGTCTGTCTGTCTGTCTGTCTGTCTGTCTGTCTGTCTGTCTAACTGACAATGCCTCTGTTTCTCTCTCTCTGAATGTATCTCCTTCTCTGTCTATGAATTGAAGTCAAATGTAAAACCCTGGTCAGTGTGTGGGGCGATAGATGTGTTGTACATTACTGCTGTGTTAGCTCTTCATCACCCACCTTGTGCAGACTAGTCTGTTCTTGCCAGCATAGTCAGAGTGGTCATGTTTTGACAGCTGCTGCACCACCAGAGAGTACAGGGTGAACTCCGTCTTGGCCAGGAGCTGGAGAAAGAGGAGGGAGAGAGGTGGTAGGGAGAGAGAGAAAGAGAGAGAGAGAGAGGTGGAAGGGAGAGAGAGAGGTGAAAGGGAGAGAGAGTGAGAGAAATGAACCTAGAGCCAGCTGGTTCTGGGGCTCTGTTCAGAGACACACAGACCCCACAGAGCCTCAGGACAAAGCATGACCACAGTGACTGACCCTACCTTAAGAACATCCTTGACTATGTACAGACATAGCATAGCCTTGCCATTGAGAGAGGCCTGTCATCTCGAGAGAGATGATAGGCCACATGCCCACTACCCACAAAACAAGGTGGAAACCGAGCCGCACTTCCTAACCTCCTGCCAAATGTAGGACCACATTAGATACACATATTTCCCACAGATCACACAGACCCACAAAGTTGAAAACAAATCCAACATTGATAAACTCCCATATCTGTTACGAGAAATACAGCAGTGTGTATTTACAGCAGCAAGATTTGTGTTTCCTTGTTCAGGTGGCGTTCGGCGGTCAACGTCACCGGCTTTCTAGTCACCACCGATCCATGTTTCATTTTCGTTTTGTTTTGTCTTCATTATATACACCTGGTTTCTATTCCATAATCAGTGTTCCTTATTTAACCCTCTGGCTTCCCCTTTTGTGTTGTGCGTGATTGTTTCTGTCAAGTGGCTCCGTGTACGTGTTCTGGATTGTTTATGTTTATCCTTGTTGGATTATTGTTGAATTTGAGTAAATATCGTGCCTTTACTCATACCCGTGTCCTGCGCCTGACTCCGCCTTAATCCATTCACCTAGAACACTGAGTGTCCCATTGCCATAATAAAAGAGAGAGAGAGAGCGAGAGAGAGGGGGGGGGGTAAAGAGAAAGAGTGAAGGGGGGTGAAAGAGGAAAAGGTAGAGAAGGAGAGGGGGAGATGGAAGGGGTGGCAGAGAGAAAGAGAGCTGTCATTCCCACACCCATCCACCTCTACTCCATGGCCCCTACAGGCTCCATTGAAGGTCAGGTCTCTCATATAGAAAGGCACCAAGCTTGTGGTGTTGTATCATAACGTAACCTGGTCATGTGAACCGTGTCATATACACATATCTATCTGTCTGTTAGCTAGCATCCCAGCTCTACAGAGAGACAGACAGGCTAGCTAGCTAATACGCTCAGTTGCTGACAGCTTGACCCTCTTCACACACATACTGTGTGTGTTTGTGTGTGTGTTTGTGTGTGTTTGTGCGTGCTTGTGTGTGTGTATGTATGTGTATGTGTGTGTGTGTGGAGGGTCCGTCACAGGGTCACCCTTCCTTCTCTCTCCCCCTCACTCCCTCCACCTTTCCAACCATTCTCTCCTCAAAATCTCCACCCTTCCGCACCTCCACCCTTTCTCAGCAGGGGAGTCTGTGCTCTCTCTGCCCCCCACGGCCACAGACAGACCTGGGGCAGCTCCTAGGACAGCAAGCAGCGCTCGCCATCTGTGTGTGTGTGTGTCAGAGAGGTAGCATGTGAGTATGCATGAGAAGGGTATTCCCAGCAAACCAATATTAGTTCTGTGAAAGTTCCCAGAACATTCGTTAGGTCACGGCAAATGTTCTCATAACTCAAAAACGGTGCAGTCGTGCTGGCGATTATAGAATGTTTGTATAAAACATTCCCCTGATGTTCCAAGAACATTCCTAGAACACATTTAATCTGTTCTTTAAAAGTTCTCAAAATGTTTCATTTCATTCATTCAACATCCAAGACGACTCCCATAACTTAATTAAAAGTTCTGGGAACCTTTAAAGAACTTAGACCAAGTGTTCTGTCAACATTCTTACAACATTATATGAACGTCCTGTGCAACCTAATATAAACATTGTATGTGTCACGAGTGTTTGCGCCCTGCGTGTTGGTTATTTCATTTTGGTTCCTTTTTTTCCCCCCTGGACCTCTCTGCTCTCTGCGCCTGATTCCTCGCTACACACCTAGCCAGCCGTGACAGTATGAATGTCATCACAACTGAGCATATTTTCTGTTTTGGTAAGCTATCTCTTGTAATGTACCCAAACTGTTCCCACAACCTAATGAAATGTTCTGGGAACCGTTAAAGAAAGGCTGTTCTGTCAACATGGTTGCAATATGAAAGGAAAAACAGGACAGTTTTAGTGTTATGGGAACATATCTATTCATATCCCCACAATGTTCCCACAACCTAAAGAAACATTCTGGGAAACTTTGAAGAACAGACTAAATGTGTTCTGGGTTCTTGTAACAACAGGTGAATGTCTTTTTGCATGTTTAAATGTGTTCCAGGAATGTTTATACAAACATTCTATAATCATCAGTACGACTGGACAGTTTGGAAAACATTTGCCACCACCCAACAAATGTTCTGGGAACTTTCACAGAACCAATTTGGTATTGCTGGTAAAACATTACTGGTACATTGTGCAATTACATTAAGTGGAAACCTAATGAGAACGTTGGGGAATGTTCTGTGGTGTTTGTTGGAGATGTTGTGAATAACATTTAAGTGGAGGTTGGAAGAGCATTCCAATGATATTTCATTTTAAACATAGACAAAATTATATATATATATATATTTATTTATAGTTTTTTATATATAGTTTTTTTTACTTAACCTTTATTTAACTAGGCAAGTCAGTTATGCACAAATTCTTATTTACAATGGAGGCCTACACCGGCCAAACCCAGACTTTGCTGGGCCAATTGTGCACCGCCCTATGGGACTCCCAATCACGAACCAGGGTGTCTGTAGTGACACCTCTAGTACCGAGATGCAGTGCCTTAAACCGCTGCGCCACTCGGGAGGAAATGGTACCTCCTGAACAGGAGGAACCCTGGACCCTCAGATTAAAAGTCTAATGCTATCAATAACATTTTTTAGAGTGTTTTTGGGATGTCATCCTAATGTTTGATAAAACCCTAACTATAACTTAGTGGGAACCTTAGCTTATGTTCTGGGACTGTTCCCGGTTTGCTGGGTTGTCAGTGGTTGTTTGTGTGTGTATTTGAGTAAGTGTATGAGTTAGATAGTGACAGTGTACCGTAGTGTGTGTGTGTTTGTGTGTGTCAGCATGTGTGTGCGAGTGAGAGTATGGAGGGCTCCTGGGTTACCATGTCAGTTTGTTCTCATCACTACTCCCTTCGTGCACTTCGGTGACACACAGCCACTCATGCACACAAGCACGCACGCACGCACGCACGCACACACACACATACACATACACACACAGTGTTGCCATGCTAGCCAGAGCTGACGATGGGCTCACGGGAGGCGAATCCCCTCTCCTGTCTGTTCCAGCTCACAGAATACAGAATAAGCTTCTCCACTCTCAAACCAGGCCAAAGAAGACCAAAGTAGGCCAAACACCTAGGCCAAAAAGCCCCATGGCAGCAGATAAGGATTATTTCTGCCTGGCTCTGATGGTGGTGGCAGCACCCCAACAGAGACTGGGACAATATCCCTTTGACACACACGAAGGGTGAGAGAGAGAGTGTGCGTGTGTGCCAGGGAGAGAGAGTGTGTGTGTGTTAGGGAGAGAGGGAGTGTGTGTGTGTGACAGGGAGAGGGTGTGTGTGCCACGTGTGGCAGTGCAGCATGGGGACCTGAGGCGTATGTATGTGGGCCTGGGTTCAGCTGGCATTGGTGGGTTGGCATTGGGGAGTTAGTGGTTTAAAGCAGGCGTGAACTACATCTCCCTCTCTTCCTCCAGTCCCTGTCTCTCTCTGTCGATCTGCCTCTCCTCCCTCCCTCCATTTTTACACATTTTCCTTTCCTCTTTGTCTCTCCCTCCCTTCCTCCCTCCCTCTGTGCCAGGACTAGGGTGGTCATGTTGCGTTCTGGTCTCTCTCCCACCTCTTGCTAATCTGCTGTTATTTGTGGTGTTCAGTTAACACCCCTTATTCTCTCTCTGGCAGCTAATTACTGTTCCCCACAGGAGACCACACCAAACAACGTTGCAGGGGGGGGGGGGTATCTGAGAAGTTTGATGAAGGTTAACGAAGGGCGTCATCGTTAAGTTTTGTGAAAGTTTGGAGTGTGTGTGTGTGTGTGTGTGTGTGTATGCGTGTTGGTATTGAAGCCTCAGGGATGCGTCATAGGTTAGTGTTGTAGCTCAGGTAGGAGGGTGCAGTGATGCAGAAGTGAATTAGAATCTCGTTAAACACACGCTGCGGAAGCAAGAAAACACACACATACACACACACACCCCCCTGTGAGTCAGCGTTAATCCTGCTCCGGCTCTGGGCCCCTACAGCAGTATGTGTGTACATGTCATGATGCAATGCCTCCATCACATCCAAATGGAGCCCCACTAGCTAATCCCATAACATCCTGGCTCTGCTCCAAACCCCACTGACACTCATCTCAGAGCGAAGGCAGTGTGTGTGAGTGTGTGTGTGTTTGTGTGTGTGTGTGTGCGTGCACGTGTTTGTTCATTTGTTTGTGCGTGCTCGTTACTGTGTGTGCG
Source organism: Oncorhynchus mykiss (assembly GCF_013265735.2). Lineage (NCBI taxonomy): Eukaryota > Metazoa > Chordata > Actinopteri > Salmoniformes > Salmonidae > Oncorhynchus > Oncorhynchus mykiss. Next base: position 17,677,970 of record NC_048573.1, read on the forward strand.
TACAGTATATGCGTTCATGCGTCCGCGTTCTTACTTTTTTCCTGTTAGCGTGTGTCATCATCATGTCGTGTAAAATCCATATCCTGTAACGTCAGCTTTGTGAGACGCAGCATTAACGGGGACGGTGGATGTCATATCCATCAGATTCGTCTTGATTATGTGCATCTCTTTCTATCTATCTATCAGTGCCATGGGAACTCAATCTCATCTGCTGATTGCTTCGCTCTCCTCGCTCTCACAACATTAAAGGAACATCTCCGTTTCATTAACGCGCCAGAGATAACTCCACCAGATATCCTTTAGAATCCCCCACGCATCGAGAGTGAACAGTGTTCAAAATATTCCTAGCTCCAGTTTAATCATTAAACTGACAAAATTGATATAGTATATGAATAGTGTCTAACTCATTGTATGAACAGGCACAGAGGGCAAGTAGGCTTTTCCCCACAGCGGAACAGTGCTACTGTGTAGTATCACAGTTTCCAGGACTTTTCTTGTGAACTGAGCAGGAAACTCTACACGTCCTATGGTCAGGAAAAACTCCATAGGTCAGAACAGGAGCTACCCTAAGGCCCAGAGTTTTAACCTGGAAGGTCACTACATTCTAGAAATACTTCAAATGAGGTTAGGAGCTACCGAAGAGCCCAGAGTTGTTCTTGTTCAGGGAAAACTCCTTTCCCTAACCCTTATATTATTACCTTGCAGTTGTTGAATCCCATTCCGAACAGGGGTCATGCATCACTATGAAGATGGGCCTGAACATGGACTTCAGGTATGCATAGCCTGGAGATGAAAACACACGTAATAACACATTATCTCTCTATATCTCCTACTCTCTGTCTTCCCCTCTGGGTCTCCCCCTTCTCCTTTGCTCTCTCTCTCTCCCTCTTTCACTCTCCCTGTCTATCCGTCTGTCTCTCAAGCACAACATCAGCTAGAGTAAATCATGACATGAATCAACGAGAGATTTGTGCAAGGCTATAGTTCCACATACACAGATATGTGAAGTTACTGTGCCAGGGTTCATGGCGATGAAGAGATGCCACAGGACCAGACCAGGCGGATCTCTCGTCCTTCAAAGATGAAGCTGGTGAGTCCAGCAGACAGAGCAGACAGTGCGGACAGGATCTGCTGAGCCACCACTGACAACACCTCAATGTTGATACAGTTAAACTCATCAAAACAGACCCACGCACCCGTCAAGAGATACAACATATAGATACTTTATTACAGCTGGGCATTATTTTCAACAGTGCTCTTCTGTATAACTGTTTTTTAACTGATCTGTAAATTGTGTTTCTGTTTAACACTGACTTATTTGCATTGCCTAATCAAGACTTTCATCAGGTATGCAATACCTAAGACGTACTATACAGGCTGCTTTCCCCAACACAGATTAAGCCTAATTCTGCACTAAAAAGTATCTAAAAATGGTGAATCTCCATTGAACATGCTTCTTAGTCCAGCACCAGACTTCATCTGTGTCTGGGAAACCATCCTAATATATCTGTTCCTTTACGTTCCGTCACCTGAGCCAGTCCAGAGCATATACAGTGGGGAGAACAAGTTTTTGATACACTGCCGATTTTGCAGGTTTTCCTACTTACAAAGCATGTAGAGGTCTGTTATTTTTATCATAGGTACATTTCAACTGTGAGAGAATCAAAAATCCAGAAAATCACATTGTATGATTTTTAAGTCATTAATTTGCATACCTTCTCCGCTATGCAATCTGGTTCCTGAGCTGGTCATGGGTGCACCTCAGCCATGCTCAAGGTCCTAAACGATATCATAATCGCGATATCATAATTGATAAAAGACATTACTTGGCAGCCGTATGCATCCACCTGGACAAGGCATTTGACTCTGTCAATTACCACATTCTTATCAGCAGACTCAACAGCCTTGGTTTCTCAAATGACTGCCATGCCTGGTTCACCAACTACTTCTCAGACAGAGTTCACTGTGTCAAATCGGAGGGCATGTTGTCCGGACCTCTGACAGTCTCTATGGGGGTGCCACAGGGTTCATTTCTCGGGCCGACTCTTTTCTCTGTATACATCAATGACGATGCTCTTGCTGCTGGTGATTCTCTGATCCACCTCTACGCAGACGACGCCATTCTGTATACTTCTGGCCCTTCTTTGGACACTGTGTTAACTTTTTGGGGGTTAGGGGGCAGCATTTTCACATTTGGATGAATAGCGTGCCCAGAGTGAACTGTCTCCTACTCTGTCCCAGATGCTAATATGTGCATAGTTTTATTAGTATTGGATAGACAACACTCTGAAGTTTCTAAAACTGTTTGAATGATGTCTGTGAGTATAACAGAACTCATATGGTAGGCGAAAACCTGAGAAAAATCCAACCAGGAAGTGGGACATCTGAGGTTTGGAGTTTTTCAAAGCTTGGCCTACCGAATACACATTGAGATATGAATAAAGTTGCACTTCCTACTGCTTCCACTAGATGTCAACCATCTTTAGAAACTTGAATGAGGATTCTACTATAAAGGATGGGCTCATGAGACCTCTTTGAGTCAGTGATCTGGCAGAGTGCCTTGGTCTCATGACGCGCGCTCCCGACAGAGTTACCTCTCGTTCCAGTGCTTTTCTGAAGACAAAGGAATTATCCGGTTGGAACATTATTGATGTTTTAAGTTAAACACATCCTAAAAATTGATTCCAAACATTGTTTGACATGTTTCTAAAGGACGAAGTGCCTGCGCCTCATGAAGATAGATTACTGGGCTGAACACGCTAACAACAAGTGGCTATTTGGACATAAATGACAGAACTTTTTGGAACAAATCAGTCATTTATTGTCGAACTGGTTTTCCTGGGAGTGCCTTCTGATGAAGATCATGAAAGGTAAGTGAATATTTATGGTGTTGTTTCTAACTTTGTTGACTTCAAAATGGCGAATATTCCTCTGGCTGTTTTGGGTTCTGAGCGCCATTCTCAGATTATGTTTTTCCGTAAAGTTTTTGTTGAAATCTGACACAGCGGTTGCATTAAGGAGAAGTCTATCTTTAATTCTGTGGATAACACTTGTATCTTTTATCAATGTTTATTATGAGTATTTCTGCAAAATCACCGGATGTTTTGGAATCAAAATATTACTGCACATAAGGCGCCAATGTAAACTGAGATTTTGGGATATAAAAATGCACATTATCGAACAAAACATACGTGTATTGTGTAACATGAGTGTCATCTGATGAAGATCATCAAAGGTTAGTGATTCATTTCATCTATATTTATGCTTTTTTATATCTTTGGCTTTTTTCGACTTGGTTATTATCTAACATAATCATATGTTATGCTTTCACTGAAAAGCATTTTTGAAATCGGACACGATGGGTAGATTAACAAGATGTTTATCTTTCATTTGCTGTATTGGACTTGTTAATGTGTGAAAGTTACAATATTTAAAAAATATATTTTAGAATTTTACGCGCTAGAAAGGTTAACTAGCCTCCAGACGAGCTTCAATGCCATTCAACACTCCTTCCGTGGCCTCCAACTGCTCTTAAATGCAAGTAAAACTAAATGCATGTTCTTCAACCGATCTCTGCCGGCCCCTGCCCACCCCTCCAGCATCACTACTCTGGACGGTTCTGACTTAGAATATGTGGACAACTACAAATACCTAGGTGTCTGCTTAGACTGTAAACTCTCCTTCCAGACTCACATTAAGCATCTCCAATCCAAAATTAAATCTAAACTCAGCTTCCTATTTCGCAACAAAGCATCCTTCACTCATGCTGCCAAACATACCCTCGTAAAACTGACTACCCTACCGATCCTTGACTTTGCAGATGTCATTTACAAAATAGCCGCCAACACTCTACTCAGCTAATTGGATGCAGTCTATCACAGTGCCATCTGTTTTGTCACCAAAGCCCCATATACTACCCACAACTGCGACCTGTATGCTCTCGTTGGCTGGCCCTTGCTTCATATTCGTCGCCAAACTCACTGGTCACCATAGCAGCACCCACCCGTAACATGCGCTCCAGCAGGTATATTTCACTGGTCACCCCCAAAGCCAGTTCCTCCTTTGGCCTCCTTTCCTTCTAGTTCTCTGCTGCCAATGACTGGAACGAATTGCAAAAATCACTGAAGCTGGAGACTCATATCACCCTCACTAACTTTAAGCATCAGCTGTCAAAGCAGCTCACAGATCATTGCACCCATCCAACTACCTCATCACCATATTGTGATTTATGTTTTTGCTCCTTTGCACCCCAGTATCGCTACTTGCACATTCATCATTTGCACATCTATCACTCCCGTGTTAAATTGCTAAATTTTAATTACTTCGCCACTACGGCCTATTTATTGCCATACCTCTCAAATCTTACCTCATTTGCAAACACTGTACATATATTTTTTCTATTGTGTTATATACTGTATATTTGTTTATTCCATGTGTAACTTGTTTTGTTGTTTGTGTCGCACTGCTTTGCTTTAAAAAGACAAGTAGTGTGAGACAGACACATACACCACGGAGCGATCGATCAAACATGAGTAAACACAGTCACAAAGCCCAATTATCTTCAATTATCTTCAAAGCCCAATTATCACTCAAGCACCTTGAAAGAAATGCTAAGCAACATGACCTGGTCCCAGTTGTAAATGAGAACTTGTTCTCAACTAGCCTACCTGGTTAAATAAAGGTGAAATAAATCAAATAAAATATAAAATGGTCCACCCACGCAGGCGGCGTGGTGAAGAGGACGCAGCAGCGCCTCTTCAACCTCAGGAGGCTGAAGAAATGTGTCTTGTCACCTAAAACACTCACAAACTTTTACAGATGCACAATCGAGAGCATCCTGTGGGCTGTATCACCACCTGGTACGGCAACTGCTCCGCCCACAACCGCATGGCTCTCCAAAGGGTGGTGTGGTCTGCACAACACATCACCATAGGGCAAACTACCTGCCCTCCAGGACACCTACAGCATCCGATGTCACAGGAAGGCCAAAAAGATCATCAAGGATAACAACCACCCGAGCCACTGCCTGTTCACCCCACTATCATCCAGAAGGCGAGGTCAGTACAGGTGCATCAAAGCTGGGAAAGAGAGACGGAAAAACAGCTTCAAAGTCAAGGCCATCAGACTGTTAAACAGCCAACATAGAGTGGCTGCTGCCAACATACAGACTGAAATCTCTGGCCACTTTAATACATTTAATAAATTGATTTAATAAAAGGTATCACAAGTAACTTTAAATAATTCCACTTTAAAAATGTCTACATATCCTACATTACTCATCTCATATGTATATACTCTATTCTATACCATCTACTGCATCTTGCCTATGCTGCACAGCCATCGCTCATCCACATATTTATATGTACATATTCTTATTCATCCGTTTACATTTGTGTTAGTTAGTTATTGCGAATTTGTTAGATTACTTGTTAGATATTACTGCACTGTCGGAACTAGAAGCACAAGCATTTTGCTACACTTGCATTAACATCTGCTAACCATGTGTATGTGACCAATAAAATGTGATTTGATTTTGATTTGATTTGTCTCTTTACTGGGAGCTCCTTGGTTGATGGTAGTGAACCTGTCAGTGAGTGGTGTGATCACCAGTCGTCCAGGGTTACCCATAGCTGTACAGGAAGTGTGTGTTGGTCTGACACTTGCTATAAACAGGAAACGCTTTCATCTCTCTCCCTGCTTTCTATTCTACCTCCTCTCATCCACCTCTCCGTATCCACCTCTCCATATCCACCTCTCCGTATCCACCTCTCCATACCTTCGCCAAGTAGAGGTGGGGCTGGCAGAGCCAGTCCAAGGTGTTGACGTGGTTACAGCCCGACTTGGCCAGCTTGTTGATGATGTCATGGTTGTGCACCTCCAGCGCCACGATCTTTAACTGCAGGATCTTGGACAGGTTCCCCCGGGTGGCGTCAGAGTAACGGTGCAGCATGGTAACCTGACGGGCAGGGGTCAAAGGGTCAAAGGTTAAAGAGTCAGACAGGTGCTAGTGTTGTTGTGCAGATGGTCCCTGGGCCACGTTCAGAAGCCAAACGTTGCAGATAGAAATGCCACGCACAGATCAGAAGTGACTCCTTCTACATATCAGAGAGGCATTTTTGTTCTACATAGTGTAATTCTATCTGAACGTTACAAAACGTTGCGTCCTGCTGAGCGCACGCCTGGTTCATGCTCAGTGAGGGACGGTGACTCTATTGCACTTCCTCATCACTCATACTCTTGGAGTCTACTTCGAGCAGTAGAGTTTCACCACTCATAATGACGTGTTGTTAACAGAGTGCAGCCCTTCTCTATCTCTCTCTCTCTCTCTCTCTCTCTCTCTCTCTCTCTCTCGCACTCTCTGACCTGTTCTTCAAGGACAGACTTGTCTGCTCTCTCCTTGCCTGTGAGGAGAGATGTGGTGAAATCAGCGATCCACTGGATCTGACTGATCAGCATCTGGACAGGATGAGTACAGCAATGAAGTTACATTTTAGGTGGACATTTGTTTTTGACTTAAATTTTGCAGAATCACACAGAAGGCACACAGAGAGACAATGAGAGTCACAGAGACAGTGAGTGTTCAATAAGGACAAACATACACAGTGAGGGATGGAAGAGAAGAAGGAGAGCAGAGAGAGTGTGACAGGGAGAGTGAGAGAAAGCGAGAGAGCGATAGAAAAAGAAAAAGAGAGATACATAGAGAAAGAGAGAGAGAGAATACCAACCTGTCCAGTCTTTGACCCATTTGTCTCTCTTCCCAGTCATCTTCTTCAGGGCCATGGAACAGCTCTTCAGAGAGTCCTTCAATGTCCAGTGCATGGTCCTCTCCAAGTCACACAGCCAGGCCTAGACACACACATGCATGAACACACACACACGTACACACACATCAGAAAAACATAGATATCACCAGACACAGCAGATTTTTTTTTTTAAATGTATACTTACCCAGAGTCAGATGAACTCGTGAATACCATTTTTATGTAGTTTGGTGAGCCAATGCTAACTAGCGTTAGCACAATGACAAAGTCTACTCTGGGTAGAACATTTTAAAAACCGCTTAGGAGTAGTTTACCACATCAGTCACCGGTTTCATTAATAAGTGCATTGATGATGTCATCCCCACAGTGACCGTACAGTGAGGGAAAAAAGTATTTGATCCCCTGCTGATTTTGTACGTTTGCCCACTGACAAAGTGGGCAAACGTACAAAGTAATTTTAATGGTAGGTTTATTTGAACAGTGAGAGACAGAATAGCAACAAAAAAATCCAGAAAAACGCATGTCATAAATGTTATAAATTGATTAGCATTTTAATTATTTAATTAAGATTTAATTAAGATTTCTGGCTTTTATACAGGTAACGAGCTGAGAGTAGGAGTACACTCTTAAAGGGAGTGCTCCTAATCTCAGCTTGTTACCTGTATAAAAGTCACCTGTCCACAGAAGCAATCAATCAATCAATCAGATTCCAAACTCTCCACCATGGCGAAGACCAAAGAGCTCTCCAAGGATGTCAGGGACAATATTGTAGACCTACACAAGGCTGGAATGGGCTACAAGACCATCGCCAAGCAGCTTGGTGAGAAGGTGACAACAGTTGGTGCGATTATTCGCAAATGGAAGAAACACAAAAGAACTGTCAATCTCCCTCGGCAATGATCATGAGAATGGTGAGAAACCAGCCCAGAACTACACGAGAGGATCTTGTCAATGATCTCAAGGCAGCTAGGACCATAGTCACCAAGAAAACAATTGGTAACACACTACGCAGTGAAGGACTGAAATCCTGCAGCGCCCACAAGGTCCCCTGCTCAAGAAAGCTCATATACATGCCCGTCTGAAGATTGCCAGTGAGTGAACATCTAAATGATTCAGAGGACAACTGGGTGAAAGTGTTGTGGTCAGATGAGACCAAAATGGAGCTCTTTGGCATCAACTCAACTCGCCGTGTTTGGAGGAGGAGGAATGTTGCCTATGACACCAAGAACACCATCCCTACCGTCAAACATGGAGGTGGAAACATTATACTTTGGGGGTGTTTTTCTGCTAAGGGGACAGGACAACTTCACCGCATCAAAGGGACGATGGACGGGGTAATGTATGGTTAAAATTTGGGTGAGAACCTCCTTCCCTCAGCCAGTGCATTGAAAATGGGTCGTGGTATTCCAGCATGACAATGACCCAAAACACACAGCCAAGGCAACAAAGGAGTGTCTCAAGAAGAAGCACATTAAGGTCCTGGAGTAGCCTAGCCAGTCTTCAGACCTTAATCCCATACAAAATCTGTGGAGGGAGCTGAAGGTTTGAGTTGCCAAACATCAGCCTCAAAACCTTAATGACTTGGAGAAGATCTGCAAAGAGGAGTGGGACAAAATCCCTCCTGAGATGTGTGCGTGGCCAGCTACAAGAAATGTCTGACCTCTGGGATTGCCAACAAGGGTTTTGCCACCAAGTACTAAGTCATGTTTTGCAGAGGGGTCAAATACTTATTTCCCTCATTAAAATGTAAATCAATTTATAACATTTTTGACATGCGTTTTTCTGGATTTGTTTTGTTGTTATTCTGTCTCTCACTGTTAACATACCATTAAAATTATAGACTGATAATTTCTTTGTCAGTGGGCAAACATACAAAATCAGCTGGGGATCAAATATGTTTTCCCTCACTGTATGTACATATCCCAACCAGAAGCCATGGATTACAGGCAACATCCACACTGAGCTAAAGTCTAGAGCTGCTGCTTTCAAGGAGCGGGACACTAACCTGGACGCTTATAAGAAATCCCACTTCAACCTCCGACGAGACATCAAACAGGCAGTGTAAATAAAGGACTAAAATCAAATCCTATTACGCTAGCTCTGACTCTCGTTGGATGTGGCAGGGCTTTCATACTATCACAAATTACAAAGGGAAACACAGCAGCAAATTGCCCAGTTATGCTAGCCTACCAGACAAGATAAATGCCTTCTATGCTTGCTTCTGGACAAGCAACACTGAACCATGCATGAGAGCACCAGCTGTTCCAGATGACTGTGTGATCTCACTCGCCGTAGCTGGTGAGTAAGACCTTTAAACACGTTAACATTCACAAGGCCGTGGGGCCAGATGGATTACCAAGATGAGTACTTAGAAAATTCTCTGACCAGTTGGCAAGTGTCTTCACTGACATGTTCAATCTCTCCCTGACGCAGTCTGTAATACCTACATGATTCAAGCAGATCACCATAGTCCCTCTGCCATAGAAAGCCAAGGTAACCTGTATAAATGACTATCGCCCCGTAGTACTCACATCTGTAGCCATAAAATGCTTTGAAAGTCTGGTAATGGCTCACATCAACACCCTGGACCCACTCCAATTCACATACCGCCCAAACAGATACACAGATGACGTAATCTCTATTGCACTCCACACTGCCCTCACCCACCTGGACAAGAGGAACACCTATTTGGGAATGTTGTTCATCGAGTACAGCTCAGCGTTCAACACCAGAGTTCCCTCCAAGCTCATCACTAAGACCCTGGACATCCACCCTTAACACGGGGCCCCTCAGGGGTGTGTGCTTAGTCCCCTCCTTTATTCCCTGTTCACCCACGACTGCATGGCCTTACATGATTCCAACACCATCATTAAGTTACATGGGATACATTTTATGAGCCCTACATTAAAGACATTTAATGAGCACAAGCCAAAAATAGCCCAAATGATTGTGCCATTATCCAATACATATATGATATAGGCTACTGCACTGTTATTAACCTACCTCCTCTTTCTCTCTCCATTGTTGCTTCATTCCTTCCTCTCTTTCAACAGTGAAATAAGTTTCGTTGTCCTCATCTTCATCGTTCTAATGACATCCTTGAATAACATAGAACTAGAATTAGATGCAGGAGGCTTTCACTTTTCTTCACGAAGATTGATGGTTATGGGAAGAAATAACTGCTATAGCCTACATTCGTCGCGAGTTCACTCTTCTTTCAAACTTCCCGTGAGTTCTATTGGCTGCTGTACTTAACATTTAGCAAACAATAGCTTGCATCCCTCTTTGAATAGTCTATTGTTATAAGAAATCCCCCCCCCCCCCCCCCCCCCCCCCAGAAAAATATGTCCAGCAAGCTATTCTATTCTAGCTTTACCTGCATGGGACTCCAAGAACTGAGGAGCGTTTGTTTAGGAGAGAGGCCAGCGGAACATGCGCAAGAGACAGAGGCTATATGTTAGAAGCTTATTATGCATAACCCATCATTAATTAGCTAAATATGAGGCTAATACTGCATTAAATCTATTGCCTGAAAAAGGTAGACTAGGACATCTATATATAGGGCTATATACAGTATCAATCTAGAACAGGGTTATCTAGAACAGGGTTACATAGAACAGGATTATCTAGAACAGGGTTAACTAGAACAGGGTTATCTATTTTGGATGCAATTTGAATGGAGGTTATGGAGAGAGAGAGAGAAAGACTGCGAGAGAGTGCTCGCGCATGCAGTGATTTAAAGCAAAGATATTCGAGTGATTGTCTGTTTTAAAACTCTGCAGCTGCAATTAGGAACATAATCATCTTTACAATGAAAAAACAGGCCAGATGGAGATGGGTAAATTAGACATGCATTCACTCTTTATATTACTGTAGCATAGACTATGTTGCAGCAAATGCAGGCCTACCTGTCACAAGAACAAAAGTTCCCATGATGAGATGATAGGTCTACATGCATTGTGAACTGAGCTCCATACTGAGATGGGCTGTCTGTCCACACCCTGAGCGTTGATTCATCATGCAGAGGCCGTAGAGAAGCCAGATTTAGACATTGCATATAATTTAACAGTTCCATTTCACACCATGCTGTTCACATAAATAATTGATTATAATTTACCGGTTTCTCGCAGTTATTTATACTAGGAAAAGGGAGTGGTTTTGGGCAGTAAATCTTGGATACCGGGTTCCTGCCATTCAACCCCATTGTGTACCTGAGTGGTGGATTCCCCTCAGGGCGTTGTTGTCCTTGTTCAATCGGTCCATGATGGCCATCAAACTCTGTGGACTCTCTGGGAAGCTGCTCACGGATGTCCTCGCCCAGGAACATGTTCTAGAGAGAAGAGGGATGAAAAAAAGAGAGAGAGAGGAGGCATAAGGGAAAGGGGGATACCTAGTCATTTGTCCAACCCCTCTGAATCAGAGTGTCACGCCCTGGTCAAAGTATTTTGTGTTTATCTTCATTTATTTTGGTCAGGCCAGGGTGTGGCATGGGTTTTTGTATGTGGTGTGTTGGGATTGTAGCTTAGTGGGGTGTTCTAGTGAAGTCTATGGCTGTCTGAAGTGGTTCTCAATCAGAGGCAGGTGTTTATCGTTGTCTCTGATTGGGAACCATATTTAGGCAGCCATATTCTTTGGGTGTTTCGTGGGTGATGGTGCTTAGTGTCTTCTGTGTTAGTTTGCACCAGTTTAGGCTGTTTCGGTTTTCACGTGACGTTTATTGTTTTGTATTAATTTGTGTTTACGTTGTTTTTATTAAACATGAATCTCAATAGCCACGCCGCATTTTGGTCCGACTCTCCTTCTACTGAAGAAAGCCGTTACACAGAGAGCCCGGGGAACAGTGGGTTAACTTCCTTGCTCAGGGGCAAAAAGACAGATTTTCACCTTGTCAGCTCGGGGATTCGATCCAGCAACCTTTCCGTTACTGGCCCAACACGGTAGAGAGAGAGAGAGAGAGAGAGAGAAAAAAAAGGAGAAAAAATTGATAAAAGAAAGCAGAGAGGATATAGAGAGAGAGAGACAGTGAAAAAAGAATGAGAGAGAGAAAGAGAAGGGAGAGAGAGAAAAACAGGGAGAAGATAGAAAACAGACGAGTTGAACCTCTCTCTAAATGTGTTACATGTGTGTTTACGCCCGGCCGCATACAATAGATGTTGCTAAAACACCACTCTGTTTAGACAGCTGATCAGAACTAAGCGAGCAAACATGTTTTATGTTGTTCTCCGTGTGTTTCAGGTTGGATCAATATGTTTTATGTTGTACTCAGGATATGGGCGTCAGAGGACTTGTGAGTTGTGAGTTGAGTGTTTGTGAGTTGATGTGAAAGGTTGTTTGTATCTAGAAGAGTATACAACTTAAATTAAGGCCTACACTTTGTTCCTGTGTTATGTTCCTGACTCCCAAGAGCATCCAAAATCTGTGTCAGGGTGTAAGAATGTAGGAGAATGTGTGCGGAAAGGAGAGAGAGAGAGGGAGAGAGAGAGAGAGAAAGAGAGGGAGAGAGAGAGAGAGAGAGAGAGAGATATAGAGAGAGAGAGAGAGTGTGTGTGTATGTGCATGGGGGCTGTATGCATACATGACAGTGTGTGTGTTTTGAGCAATGATATATGTGTTTGTGTGTGTCTTTCCCTTCATGTGTTTGTGTGTGTCTCTCCTTGCATGTGTTTGTGTGTGTCTCTCTCTGCATGTGTTTGTATCCTCACTGAGTACCACCTCCATGAACTCCAGGACCAGAGAGAGGCAGCGCTCCCAACGCTCCACCTCCTTCTCAAAGGTCCTGATGGTCCTGGATGTCTTTGTGGTGGAGAGGGTAGTCCTCTAAGGCCTGGAACCCATCCTCTTTACCCCAGGAGAGGAAAGGAGACACAGAGTCAGATGGAGCAAGTTAGAACTTATTACCATGACTAGACTCTTCAACATTTGAAAGGGGGACACAGGGAACGGTTGGATGGCTCAGACAACGTAAATGATTATCATGGTCAGACATTACATCATGAAAACATCTCACATGAAAGAGCAGCATATGGCCACGGTCAGAGAACATGAATACATATGTACACTCACTTACATCTTGATGAAAGCATTACGTACATTCAGAAATACATAATGTACAAACTCAGAAACTCTAACAGACATGTTGACACGTGTGACTGGTTCAGATATAAAGCTCTGCTCAGACAGACTAGCCATGCATACAGGCAAGGCTGTTTAAGTATCCATGCAGTTTCCACTAGTTTATTTAGTGCTGGCTATAACAATGCTGTGTCACAGGTCTCCAGTAGTCTGTTAAGTGCTGGCTATAACAGGGCTGTGTCACAAGTCCCAAGTAGTTAATGTAGTGCTGGCTATAACAATGCTGTGTCACAGGTCTCCAGTAGTCTGTTAAGTGCTGGCTATAACAGGGCTGTGTCACCAGTCTCCAGTATTTTATTTAGTGCTGGCTATAACAGTGCTGTGTCACCAGTCTCCAGTATTTTATTTAGTGCTGGCTATAACAGGGCTGTGTCACCAGTCTCCAGTATTTTATTTAGTGCTGGCTATAACAGGGTTGTATCACCAGTCTCTAGTAGTTAATTTAGTGCTGGCTATAACAGGGCTGTGTCACCAGTCTCCAGTATTTTATTTAGTGCTGGCTATAACAGGGCTGTGTCACCAGTCTCCAGTAGTCTGTTAAGTGCTGGCTATAACAGGGCTGTGTCACCAGTCCCCAGTAGTTAATTTAGTGCTGGCTATAACAGGGCTGTGTCACCAGTCTCCAGTATTTTATTTAGTGCTGGCTATAACAGGGTTGTATCACCAGTCTCTAGTAGTTAATTTAGTGCTGGCTATAACAATGCTGTGTCACCAGTCTCCAGTAGTTAATTTAGTGCTGGCTATAACAGTGCTGTGTCACAGGTCAACAGTAGTTTATTTAGTGCTGGCTATAACAGGGCTGTGTCACCAGTCTCCAGTAGTCTGTTAAGTGCTGGCTATAACAGGGCTGTGTCACCAGTCCCCAGTAGTTCATTTAGTGCTGGCTATAACAGGGCTGTGTCACCAGTCTCCAGTATTTTATTTAGTGCTGGCTATAACAGGGTTGTATCACCAGTCTCTAGTAGTTAATTTAGTGCTGGCTATAACAATGCTGTGTCACCAGTCTCCAGTAGTTAATTTAGTGCTGGCTATAACAGTGCTGTGTCACAGGTCAACAGTAGTTTATTTAGTGCTGGCTATAACAGTGCTGTGTCACAGGTCAACAGTAGTTAATTTAGTGCTGGCTATAACAGTGCTGTGTCACAGGTCAACAGTAGTTTTTTTAGTGCTGGCTATAACAGTGCTGTGTCACCAGTCCCCAGTAGTTAATTTAGTGCTGGCTATAACAGTGCTGTGTCACCAGTCCCCAGTAGTTTATTTAGTGCTGGCTATAACAGTGTTGAGTCACAGGTCAACAGTAGTTTATTTAGTGCTGGCTATAACAATGCTGTGTCACAGGTCAACAGTAGTTAATTTAGTGCTGGCTATAACAGTGCTGTGTCACAGGTCAACAGTAGTTTATTTAGTGCTGGCTATAACAGTGCTGTGTCACCAGTCTCCAGTAGTTTATTCAGTGCTGGCTATAACGATGCTGTGTTCTGTGGGCTGCCAGTCCAGCCAGTATCACTGACTCACATGGAGCCCTACACACATACACACACGCCCCCCCCCCCCCCCCCCCCCCCCCCCGAGCGTGCCTGGTAACCATGGTAGCAGCCTCGCGCAGCACTGCAGCCGTTACCATGCCAACGGCAGCCTTCTGCGAGGTTCAGACGCGGTGGGTGACACCTGAAGCACACGCACACACACATACACACATACACACATACACACACAGAGATCATGGCTTCAGCCTTCAGCAGGTGTGTAGAGTGCTCTACAAACCCCCTCCTCCTGTTCTGAGCTGCACCTTCCCCGTCTGGCTAATGAGAGACCCAGCCTGGCTCTGGGCTGACACACTGTGTAGTAGGCAGACATAGACACACTGCTTCACAGATACACACACCAGCATGCACCCACACCACTGCTGTCCACTTATTAGTAACCAGCCCTTCAATGTCAATGTGAGCTCTCAAGGACTGTGGCACTGAGAGAGACTGGGGCCATGCAGAGCAGAGAGGAGGAGAGGAGTAGAGAGGACATTAATGCATTCCCGACAGACCACAGGAACTACAGGTTCATCTACCTACACAATACCTCAGACTGGGTGGTTTGGGGGTTGTCAGGATAGAGAATAGCCTTCCTGTTGTTTCACCACATTAGATGGGAAAATAAAGGAGGAAAGGATTCATACTTGGCTCTAAAGGAGAAAGAGAGAGAGAGAGAGAGAGAGAGAGAGAGAGAGAGAGAGAGAGAGAGAGAGAGAGAGAGAGAGGAGAGAGAGAGAGAGAGAGAGAGAGAGAGAGGTGGGGGAGAGACAGAGATGGGGGGAGAGGGGGGGTGAGAGAGTGGGAGTGAAAGAGAATGGGGGAGAGACAGGGGGTGAGAAAGAGATGTGGGTACTTGAGGGAAGGAGAATGGAAGGAAGAGGCTAGGTCTGGGTCTGTAATACAGTAACTGGGTCTGGCCTATGGCAGCCATACACTCCATCAGCTAGCCACATGCTCAGACTCAGAAATATACACTAACACACACGCACCACTCAGAGCATAAACACACACGTCACAAATGGCATAACCCACTCAGAGCACACACACACGCTGGTTAGATGCACACGTGGTAACACACACATGAGCTCACTGACCCACAACATTCACCATCAGTCCACACATACTGTGTTCTTCACTTGATTTATCCATCTGCCACACACACACACACACACACACACACACACACACACACACACACACACACACACGCACAGCTAGAGGAGAGTCTAGTGGTTCAGACTCTACATTGCTGAATGGAGTCAAAGCTATGGGGAGCTGTGTGTGTGTGTGTGTGTGTGTGTGTGTGTGTGTGTGTGTGTGTGTGTGTGTAATGTGTGTGTGTGTGTGTGTGTGTGTGTGTGTGTGTGTGTGTGTGTAAACAGCCATGCTGCTAGGTTTGTGTGTGCATTTCTTATTCCAGAAAGTGGCCTGTTTTTAATATATTTCATATAAAGGCTGTGAAATGATCTGTGGATATCAGTTGATGATGTGTGTTGGATGTCTTTTATCCAAATGTGTTTGTGTGTGTGTGTGTGTGTGTGTGGTGTGTATGCCTGAGGGCATGTTTGTACAACCCAGTGTGTGTGCACAGCAGGGTTCTTGCAGTGTGAGGAACAGGTGAGAGACAACCAGAGGGAGCTGACAAATCTACTGCATCGACTGTATTCAGAGGCACTCCTCTGAGATCCAGGAAACACACATCACACATATTCAACTTCCACAGTTAGAAATGAAAAGAAATACGTTGCAGATAACTCAGGGCTCTATGCTGACCTTTTTTTACAAGGAGCAAGTGTGCGCCTAATTTGAAAAATGTATGCGCACACAAAGAAATGTAGGAGCACGACGCACCATTTTTTAGGTAATAACGCTTGAGTGCTTAATTTTTCTAGGTGCACTGGTGCTCCTAAATTAAAATTCCAGGTCGCATAGCAAATATTTAGGCACATATGCTAGTAAAATGGTCACACTGTACAGCCCTGTAATCGGCACCATATCTGGAAACAACAGTGTTTATGAGACTGAGTTCTTTGTGTTTATCAGGGAGCATTGAAAGCCATATCCCTGTTTTCTGCCCTCACTCACCCCTATGTTTACTGCAGGGCAGGCATTGACCGACTGACTGTGGCATAGCCCTGCATAGTTTAGCCTCCTAGATTTCCCCCCTCCATGGCTGACCGCCTATGTGAAGCGTTACCCTTAGCATAGCGGTAGCCTCCTAGCCTTTCCCCCATCCTTGGCCAATAACCCAACCTCTCTGGCTGACTGCCTGTGCTGTAGCATTAAGGCTTGGGAGACTTCATGCAGCCTAGCGAATCGGAGCGCACCGCAGTGTTGCAATTACATTTTTCCATCTTCTTCTTTCTGTGGTTTTCCAGTAGACTAAACGCTATGTTGCATATTGGTGCCTTTTGCAGGTTGGATTGGTCACTTATACACCTAGACACTATCCCCCAAAACCCACCACCCCATCCGACTACTTTGTCCCTAAACGATCCTACACCAGACTAGACGCTGGGAGGATGGAACCCCTTCTCTCAAAACTTCCTGTATAAGTGACCACTCCAACCTGCAAAAGGCACCAATATGCAACATAGCGTTTCTTTCAAAACTTCCTGTAGATCTTCTGCACTAAAATCACTCACACCCAAATATTTCTCTGCTGCTGCAACTGCCACATCTGTCTTCTGTGATTTCCACTCCATCAGTGCAGTGCAGCTGATCACCATGTCTATAAACTCAATAAATCCAACCTTGATATTTATTTTATTTTTATTTCACCTTTATTTAACCAGGTAGGTTAGTTGAGAAAAAGTTATCATTTGCAAAAGCGACCTGGCCAAGATAAAGCATAGCAGTTCGTCACATACAACAACACAGAGTTACACATGGAATAAACAAAACATACATTCAATAATACAGTAGAACAAAAGAAAACAAAAAGTCTATATACAGTGAGTGCAAATGAGGTAAGTTAAGGAAATAAATAGGCCATGGTGGCGAAGCAATTACATATAACAATTAAACACTGGAATGGTAGATAGGCAGAAGATGAATGTGCAGGTAGAGATACTGGGGTGCAAAGGAGCAAAATAAATAAATAAATACCAGTATGGGGATGAGGTAGGTAGATAGATGGGCTGTTTGCAGATAGGCTAAGTACAGGTGCAGTGATCTGTAAAATGCTCTGACAGCTGGTGCTTAAAGCTAGTGAGGGAGATGTGAGTCTCCAGCTTCAGAGATTTTTGCAATTCGTTCCAGTCATGGGCAGCAGAGAACTGGAAGGAAAGACGACCAAAGGAGGACTTGGCTTTGGGGGTGACCAGTGAGATATACCTGACCAGTGAACTGAGATAAGGCGGGGCTTTACCTAGCAGAGACTTGTAGATAACCTGTAGCCAGTGGGTTTGGCGACGAGTATGAAGCGAGGGCCAACGAGAGTGTACAGGTCGCAATGGTGGGTAGTGTATGGGGCTTTGGTGACAAAACGGATGGCACTGTGATAGACTGCATCCAATTTGTTGAGTAGAGTGTTGGAGGCTATTTTATAGATGACATCACCGAAGTTGAGGATCGGTAGGATGGTCAGTTTTACGAGGGTATGTTTGGAAGCATGAGTGAAGGATGCTTTGTTGCGATATAGGAAGCCGATTCTAGATTTAATTTTGGATTGGATGCTTAATGTGAGTCCGGAAGGAGAGTTTACAGTCTAACCAGACACCCAGGTATTTGTAGTTGTCCACGTATTCTAAATCAGAGCAGTCCAGAGTAGTGATGCTGGACGGGCGAGCAGTTGCGGGCAGCGATCGATTGAAAAGCATGCATTTAGTTTTACTTGCGTTTAAGAGCAGTTGGAGGCCACGGAAGGAGAGTTGTATGGCATTGAAGCTCGTCTGGAGGTTAGTTAACACAGTGTCCAAGGAGGGGCCAGAAGTTTACAGAATGGTGCCGTCTGCGTAGAGGTGGATCAGAGAATCACCAGCAGCAAGAGCAACATCATTGATGTATACATAAAAGAGAGTCGGCCCGAGAATTGAACCCTGTGGCACACCCATAGACTGTCAGAGGTCCAGACAACAGGCCCTCCGATTTGACACACTGAACTCTATCAGAGAAGTAGTTGGTACACCAGGCGAGGCAATCATTTGAGAAACCAAGGCTGTCGGGTCTGCTAATAAGAATGCTCCTCCTCTCTGGCTCTCTCTCTCTTCAGACCTGCTCATTGGGGGTCTCCCAGTTGACTCACTCACCCTTGGGCTATCCTCTACCCTCTTCACTGCCTCAGCATAGGAACCTTTCTGCCCTACTCGAACTGGCAATATCAACCTGTCTCACTCTCACAGGGCACTTCGGATCCCCAGTTGCATGGGCACCCCCACAGTTAACACACAGTTCTTTCTCTATCCCAATTGTACACTTCCTATTACTATACCCTCTTGCACATTTCTCCCATCTTGGAATCACCCTTCCGCACTCTGCTGCGATATGTCCGAATCCTTGGCATCTAAAGCACTGAAGCGGGTTCAGAGCATGGGCCCTCAAAAGAATAGCAAATATAACCTAATCAACCTTATCAGTTAGAATCTCTGTGTCAAAGCTCAACAACAGTTGAAAAGTTCATAAGCACAAGGAATATTATTTTTAATTTGATCCATCTCTACGCTACCCCACTGATCACCCCTTTTGGCCGCGGCCTGCTCAGTGGAGTACACCACATGTTGAGCCCCGAGGCACGTGACTAAAAGCACCCGCATCCTCTGTGAGGCAGATACAAAAAAAAAATCGAAACAATTCCACTTCTCAAAACTTTCACAGATTCCCAGTTTGGCCTTCTCCCAGCTTGACACAATGTCTTGGTTGGCCAAAAAACAGGAATCCACTCTTTCCAAAAAATCTCACTCCTACAGCACCTGTCCAAAATCATCTCTTGTAGGATTCTCAGGGCAAACGTTGGACGTCTCTACCACACCTGTCGCCGCTGGTAGGCCCACTACATTCTGGACTGGCTCAACTTCAGAGCGCTCACCACCTCCGACTGACACCATTTCCAGATAATCAAGGTTCTCAAGAGAGCATGAAGACCTATTAAAAGTAATAACTATGTGATTCTAGGCTATTTTGAAACGGTAAAAACAGCTGCTGACCATGTGCTTTTCTTTTCTCTATGAGCAAAAATGATGAAATTCTATTTTGAGCTGAAATGGGAGCGAATACATACAAGCAGCAAATCGAACTGTTGTAGGTTACACTGGAAAGTATAGGAGTCTTTCCCAGTGCATATTATTTAATTATAAATCTGATTATTCACATGGGGAGATGTGGGAAGCTAAAAGGCTAGCTTGCTTGCTGTTTTTAGCCAGCTAGCTAGCATACTGCTAGCTGTTTAGCCTACAGCCAACTGGCAGGCACAAAATGAGATCATGTAAAACAAACCTAAACTTCTATTACATGTAGCTATTATTCAAATATGTAGTTGGTTTCCTTTGAAATTAGCTAACAGTGGTGATGTTGTCAACGTAGTTAAGCTTCCCCCAGAGAGATTTAAATAACCCCATCACATGTGCCTCCCCCTTTCCACATCCTCCTCTCTTCCTTTCCTCTGGCTAGGGTTGTGAAGAGGAGGTATACAAATACACAATAGCTGGGCCCGTGTGTGTGTGTGTACGCTTGTGTGTGTATACTTGTGTGTGTTGAATGAGGGGGAGGAGGTGAGAGATGACCTGACGGATGGAATCTCTCCTCCTACACCTAATCCTGGTGTTTACAAGGCAACACATTTGGGAGGAAGGAGAGATGAAAACAGAAAGAATTTAACAGAAACACCCAGCCCACAATGTCGTACTCTGCTATAGAAAACAGGGGTATGACTGGTGCCTTTCAATAGAGAGAGATTGTCATGTGAGGCGGCGAGAGGAGCCTCTAAGCTCCCACCTCCTCTTTTCTCTCCTTCCGTACCCTGTTAATTTGTCTATCTTTCCTCCCATTTCAGCCTAACACCATCTCTGCTATCTTTTTCATTCCATCTTTGTCACTCCTCTCTATCACTGTTCTTTCTCCCCTCTCTCTCTTCCTCCCCTCCCTCTCTCTTCCTCCCCTCTCTCTCTTCCTCCCCCCTCTCTCTCTCCCTCTCTCTCTTCCTCCCCCCCCCTCTCTCTCTCTCTCTCTCTTCCCCCCCCCCTCTCTCTCTCTCTCTCTCTTCCCCCCCTCTCTCTCTCTCTCTCTTCCTCCCCCCTCTCTCTCTCTCTTCCTCCACACCCTCTCCCTCTTTACAACGTAGTTATTCTTTGCTTTTACCACAAATGGAAAGAAAGCAACAAGAAAATCTCTACTCTCGCCCCCTTGTGAATGTTGCTATCTGCTAGTTTAGGAATGCATGGACAGGTGAGGTATCATGTTACTAAAAGGTACACGTTGCTCTGAAAGAATCAGGCTAAATCAGGTAAATAACAGAGCGATGTGAGTGGAGAGCTTTATCCTTGTGTCAGCCGCCTAGTCTTTCCTTGCGGCCTGGTTGACTGCCTGTACCGTAGCCTTAGCCTCTAGTAGAGTTAGCCTCCTAGCGTTGCCCCTCTCCTTGGTCAATAGAGTAGCCTAGTTTCCCTGGCTGATCACCTTTGCCGTAGACTTCGCCTCCTAGCCTTTCCCCTCTCCCTGGCCAATCAGTGTGGCTGGTTGGGGATGCTAATTGAATTGGGCTGTAGGTCTAATTCTAATCTGCAGCAGATGGCCCGGGCATTTCTGAATTCTCCAGCAGTCAGCCAGGACCTGCCCTGGGTAATGAAATCCAGGACAGGCTCAGACACACACACACACAGAGTCAGATATGCACACACAGGCACGGACGCAGGCAGGCACGCCCACACACTCCTACACACACTCGCTCACAAACACACACACACACACACCCACTCGCCCTCTCTCAAACACACACACACTCACCCCTATGGCGACATTCCTATGGGTGTATGGGCTAAGCACTAGGTGGCGGTGTTGGGCTGTGCTGGCCGGGCGGTGGCGCATGCTGTACTATAGACGCAATAAAGACACAAATCAAGGGCCATAATTTGGAGAACGGCTCAAACTGGGGGTTGAGTTATAATTTTCCGAGGTTTTGTGCGGCATTCACAGGAGAATAAACAGTGTGAGCACTAAATCACACAGTGGGGAGGCAGGAGAGAGGTGTGTGTGTGTGAGAACAGGCTTGTAATGTAATAACAGAACAACACAGAGAAGGAACATTGCTCCTCAATGTAACTACTGTCATCAGCTATCAAGTACATCTGGGACTGCTGTAGCGGGCCTGCCAAGGACTGTGCAAGCAAACAGTACAAAGGTGTGTAGGTGTGTGTGTGTGCGACTGCTTTTCTTAGGTGCGGGCGGGTGTGTAGTGTTCTGTGTGTGACATTAATGTGTACCCTAGGAGAACATAATGTGTGTGTTATTGTGTAGTGTTCTGTGTGTGACGTTAATGTGTACCCTAGGAGAACATAATGTTTGTGTTATTGTGTAGTGTTCTGTGTGTGACGTTAATGTGTACCCTAGGAGAACATAATGTGTGTGTTATTGTGTAGTGTTCTGTGTGTGACGTTAATGTGTACCCTAGGAGAACAGAATGTGTGTGTTATGGTGTAGTGTTCTGTGTGTGACGTTAATGTGTACCCTAGGAGAACATAATGTGTGTGTTATTGTGTAGTGTTCTGTGTGTGACGTTAATGTGTACCCTAGGAGAACAGAATGTGTGTGTTATGGTGTAGTGTTCTGTGTGTGACGTTAATGTGTACCCTAGGAGAACATAATGTGTGTGTTATAGTGTAGTGTTCTGTGTGTGACGTTAATGTGTACCCTAGGAGAACAGAATGCGTGTGTTATTGTGCAGTGAAGTAGAAACGTGTAGATGTATTTTCTAAGTGTAGCCTACAATTATATATGATTGTTTTTGGATTATAGTTGTGTTTGTGCGAGTACATAGTGTGTGAGTTGTGTGTCCACAAGTGTGCGTGTGTGTCCGTAACAGCCCATGTGTAGGCAACTGCACGCACAAGGATGTGCATAAGTGTTAATGTATGTGTTTGCACCTGTGTGTGTGTGTGTGTATTCATGGCAGCCGGTCTGGGGGCAGTGAGAGATGGATGGGTGAGTCTGTGGGTGGTAATTACAGGTGATTTGTGCTTCGTCGTGCACAGCGTGTCCTGACTTTCTGTTATTACAGCCAGAGCACAGAGCAGGGCACACACACTTACATGGCCTGTTTCCTCTCTCCAGCACGGGGCCAAAGCATGCGTCAGCCCCTCTATAATCACCGTCAGCCAGCCGCTTTGGCCCAGTGTGTATGTGTGTGCTTATTCATATTATCCATAGTATCATCATCAATCATCTGTCCCCATGGCCAGACATTGTCATCAGTTATTGAGAGGCACAATAATTTGGAATTGATTTAGTCCCCCACATTGGGCTCGGAATACAAAATGCTCAGTATTTTGGCGGAGGGGTAGATGGGTAAATCCTGTAAAATGATTCTGAAGAGAGATCTAAGCTTCCCCCAGAGAGATTTAAATAACCCCATCACATGTGCCTCCCCCTTTCCACATCCTCCTCTCTTCCTTTCCTCTGGCTAGGGTTGTGAAGAGGAGGTATACAAATACACAATAGCTGGGCCCGTGTGTGTGTGTGTACGCTTGTGTGTGTATACTTGTGTGTGTTGAATGAGGGGGAGGAGGTGAGAGATGACCTGACGGATGGAATCTCTCCTCCTACACCTAATCCTGGTGTTTACAAGGCAACACATTTGGGAGGAAGGAGAGATGAAAACAGAAAGAATTTAACAGAAACACCCAGCCCACAATGTCGTACTCTGCTATAGAAAACAGGGGTATGACTGGTGCCTTTCAATAGAGAGAGATTGTCATGTGAGGCGGCGAGAGGAGCCTCTAAGCTCCCACCTCCTCTTTTCTCTCCTTCCGTACCCTGTTAATTTGTCTATCTTTCCTCCCATTTCAGCCTAACACCATCTCTGCTATCTTTTTCATTCCATCTTTGTCACTCCTCTCTATCACTGTTCTTTCTCCCCTCTCTCTCTTCCTCCCCTCCCTCTCTCTTCCTCCCCTCTCTCTCTTCCTCCCCCCTCTCTCTCTCCCTCTCTCTCTTCCTCCCCCCCCCTCTCTCTCTCTCTCTCTCTTCCCCCCCCCCTCTCTCTCTCTCTCTCTCTTCCCCCCCTCTCTCTCTCTCTCTCTTCCTCCCCCCTCTCTCTCTCTCTTCCTCCACACCCTCTCCCTCTTCCTCCCCTCCCTCTCTCTTCCTCCCCCTCCCTCTCTCTTCCTCCACCTCCCTCTCTCTTCCTCCCCTCCCCTCTCTTCCTCCCCCTCTCTCCCTTCCTCCCCTCCCTCTCATTTCCATTTCAATTTAAATGGCTTTATTGGCATGGGAAACATATGTTTACATTGCCAAAGCAAGTGAAATAGATAAACAAAAGTGAAATAAACAACAACAAAAAATTACACTTCCAAAAGTTCCAAAATAATAAAGACATTTCAAATGTCATATGATGTCTATAGAAAGTGTTGTAATGATGTGCAAATAGTTCAAGTACACAGGGGAAAATAAATATAGTTTGCATTTACAATGGTGTTTGTTCTTCACTGGTTGCCCTTTTCTTGTAGCAACAGGTCACACATCTTGCTGCTTTGATTGCACACTCTTCTCCTCTCTCTCTGTGGTGCGACCTGGCGGTGGCTCACTGGTTTGTGGGAGAAGCTGACGTGACACTTGGAGAGAGTGTGAGTGAGTGAGTGAGTGAGAGAGAGAGATGCTGCCGCCGCTTTAATTCCTGACACATCTCAACCTCCGCTTCTCATCATCTGCCACATTTAGGCACACACCAGGGTTTCCGTAAGCCGTTAATAGCCGGTTTTTGGCGGATAAAAAAAATAGAACAGCTGATAAATAAAATAAACCTCTGGCCAGTTGTCCTGGAGAAGAACAATTCCCATTGTGAAATAATGCTTTTTAGCCTATTCATTGATGGAAATACCATTCGATGGACATACATTTGACTGGTCATGCTTACTTGTCTATGAGTTAATTAGCATAATTGAGTGGAATTACATTTGCATGTGTGTACAGTATATTCGTTATGTATCTTATTTATCACACCCGTACAGCATACAGATACAGAGACTTTAAGCGGAAAATCGCGCGAGAGCTGCTGCCACAGCATCTCAAACAGCAAATGCATAGGTAATGGAAGGAAGGCTTCATCAGCGTATCAAACACCAATTTGAAAACAGATACAGAATTGTTTAAAACCTTTTTCCTACTAGCCTACATTACATATAACGAGGCATGTCTTACCTTACCAAAATCAGACCATATCCGTGGAGGCAATTATTTTATATGAACTTGATTTTATTGTCCAGTAGTCAAAGGCACAATCCAAGTGAAATGTTATGATCCCTTATTGATGTCACTTGTTAAATCCTCTTCAATCAGTGTAGATGAAGGGGAGGAGACAGGGTTAAATAAGGACTTTTAAGCTGTGAGACAATTGAGACATGGATTGTGTATGTGTGCCATTCAGAGGGTGTATGGGCAAGACAAACAATTTAAGTGCCTTTGAATGGGGTATGATAGTAGGTGATGATAGTAGGTGCCAGGCGCACCGGTATGTGTCAAGAACTGCAATGCTGCTGGGTTTTTCACGCTCAACAGTTTCCCGTGTGTATCAGGGGAAACGGTCCACCACCCAAAGGACATCCAGCCAACTTGACAAGACCGTGGGAAGCATTGGAGTCAACATGGGCCAGCATCCCTGTGGAACGCTTTTGACACCTTGTAGAGGGGTGGGGGGTTGGGGGGAATAGTCAGTATTTAGTGTTCCCTACTCAACATACAAACACACATTCACACAAACACAGGTACAAAGGCATTAACAGTATCAGGGAATACAAACTAAACCCCATATATACAGTAATTAGAGGGTGTGCTTCAGGCTATTGTTTAAATACCTCTAAAGGACAACCCTGAGAACAGTGCCAGAGAAACATTTCAACCCTAATAATGAAATAGCATTCCTCTTCCAGTGTGTTTGGCGTGTGTCCGCACACTGAGTATCTTGCCTAGACTACTTACACAACATCTTCAGTTTCAAATGTACTGGCTCTTCAACAAAACACAACAGGTATTTCTGTCTAGATGATGTAAATGTGCTTAAGGGAAACTCATTGTCCCTCTGTTAGCATTGGATGACCTTTAATGGATACGCCATTCAGAGTGACATTATAGACACATACACTGTAGGGTATGTAGTCTTGAGGTCTTTTCTTATCATAAGTCTGCACCTCGTACCTATGATCCTCTCTTTTCACATCTACCTCCTTATTTCTCTATGTTATTTTTCTCTGTGTCACAGACTATTACAATAATAATGCTAGAATAATTAAGATATCTACACACACACACACACACATACAAACTACTACCTCCCTACAGCGTTGCATTCTATGAAGTTGAAACATTACCGTTCCCTTGTTTATTTCTGTTGTGCTGGTTCTTTGTGCATGTTTTATTTAGACTCATTTCCATATGAGGCTACTGTATAATATGGATGCCGTACATAACTGTATCGGATGGAGAAAAACAACTCCACAACTCCCCAATCACTCAATTATCCTCTTCACCGACTGGAAACACATGGAAGTTACGGTTCAATTAGGGTAAGGGTAAAAATGATCTAGCCCATAAATTAGGTAAAGTCAATTAGGACAACTTTCCAATTAAGGACAAATCTGTGACTTGAGGGCAGGGCTATTTGGAGCTTCTGCTGAGAGGATGGAGCCACACTGTGACTGTGTCCTTGTTTATGTCCCGCTAATGTGTGTGTCCTGCTCTGCCAACATGGATAGCTGTGAGTAGGTTCTGATACTGAATTTAACCCACAAATGGAGTATTTTGGGGGCCAGCGCAGCAGCAAAAGTGTGAGCGCTTACTTCCATGTTTTTGTGTGTCTGTGTGCGCGTGGGAACGTGCGAGTGTGTCTGTGTACGCGTGGGAACGTGCGAGTGTGTACTGTGTGCGCGTGGGAACGTGCGAGTGTGTACTGTGTGCGCGTGGGAACGTGCGAGTGTGTCTGTGTGCGCGTGGGAACGTGCGAGTGTGTCTGTGTGCGCGTGGGAACGTGCGAGTGTGTCTGTGTGCGCGTGGGAACGTGCGAGTGTGTCTGTGTGCGCGTGGGAACGTGCGAGTGTGTCTGTGTGCGCGTGGGAACGTGCGAGTGTGTCTGTGTGCGCGTGGGAACGTGCGAGTGTGTCTGTGTGCGCGTGGGAACGTGCAAGTGTGTCTGTGTGCGCGTGGGAACGTACGAGTGTGTCTGTGTGCGCGTGGGAACGTGCGAGTGTGTCTGTGTGCGCGTGGGAACGTGCGAGTGTGTCTGTGTGCGCGTGGGAACGTGCGAGTGTGTCTGTGTGCGCGTGGGAACGTGCGAGTGTGTCTGTGTGCGCGTGGGAACGTGCGAGTGTGTCTGTGTGCGCGTGGGAACGTGCGAGTGTGTCTGTGTGCGCGTGGGAACGTGCGAGTGTGTCTGTGTGCGCGTGGGAACGTGCGAGTGTGTCTGTGTGCGCGTGGGAACGTGCGAGTGTGTCTGTGTGCGCGTGGGAACGTGCGAGTGTGTCTGTGTGCGCGTGGGAACGTGCGAGTGTGTCTGTGTGCGCGTGGGAACGTGCGAGTGTGTCTGTGTGCGCGTGGGAACGTGCGAGTGTGTCTGTGTGCGCGTGGGAACGTGCGAGTGTGTACTGTGTGCGCGTGGGAACGTGCGAGTGTGTCTGTGTGCGCGTGGGAACGTGCGAGTGTGTACTGTGTGCGCGTGGGAACGTGCGAGGGTGTCTGTGTGCGCGTGGGAACGTGCGAGTGTGTCTGTGTGCGCGTGGGAACGTGCAAGTGTGTCTGTGTGCGCGTGGGAACGTGCGAGTGTGTCTGTGTGCGCGTGGGAACGTGCGAGTGTGTCTGTGTGCGCGTGGGAACGTACGAGTGTGTCTGTGTGCGCGTGGGAACGTGCGAGTGTGTCTGTGTGCGCGTGGGAACGTGCAAGTGTGTCTGTGTGCGCGTGGGAACGTGCGAGTGTGTCTGTGTGCGCGTGGGAACGTGCGAGTGTGTCTGTGTGCGCGTGGGAACGTGCGAGTGTGTCTGTGTGCGCGTGGGAACGTGCGAGTGTGTACTGTGTGCGCGTGGGAACGTGCGAGTGTGTGTGTGCGCGTGGGAACGTGCGAGTGTGTCTGTGTGCGCGTGGGAACGTGCGAGTGTGTCTGTGTGCGCGTGGGAACGTGCGAGTGTGTCTGTGTGCGCGTGGGAACGTGCAAGTGTGTCTGTGTGCGCGTGGGAACGTACGAGTGTGTCTGTGTGCGCGTGGGAACGTGCGAGTGTGTCTGTGTGCGCGTGGGAACGTGCGAGTGTGTCTGTGTGCGCGTGGGAACGTGCGAGTGTGTCTGTGTGCGCGTGGGAACGTGCGAGTGTGTCTGTGTGCGCGTGGGAACGTGCGAGTGTGTCTGTGTGCGCGTGGGAACGTGCGAGTGTGTCTGTGTGCGCGTGGGAACGTGCGAGTGTGTCTGTGTGCGCGTGGGAACGTGCGAGTGTGTCTGTGTGCGCGTGGGAACGTGCGAGTGTGTCTGTGTGCGCGTGGGAACGTGCGAGTGTGTCTGTGTGCGCGTGGGAACGTGCGAGTGTGTCTGTGTGCGCGTGGGAACGTGCGAGTGTGTCTGTGTGCGCGTGGGAACGTGCGAGTGTGTCTGTGTGCGCGTGGGAACGTGCGAGTGTGTACTGTGTGCGCGTGGGAACGTGCGAGTGTGTCTGTGTGCGCGTGGGAACGTGCGAGTGTGTACTGTGTGCGCGTGGGAACGTGCGAGGGTGTCTGTGTGCGCGTGGGAACGTGCGAGTGTGTCTGTGTGCGCGTGGGAACGTGCAAGTGTGTCTGTGTGCGCGTGGGAACGTGCGAGTGTGTCTGTGTGCGCGTGGGAACGTGCGAGTGTGTCTGTGTGCGCGTGGGAACGTACGAGTGTGTCTGTGTGCGCGTGGGAACGTGCGAGTGTGTCTGTGTGCGCGTGGGAACGTGCAAGTGTGTCTGTGTGCGCGTGGGAACGTGCGAGTGTGTCTGTGTGCGCGTGGGAACGTGCGAGTGTGTCTGTGTGCGCGTGGGAACGTGCGAGTGTGTCTGTGTGCGCGTGGGAACGTGCGAGTGTGTACTGTGTGCGCGTGGGAACGTGCGAGTGTGTGTGTGCGCGTGGGAACGTGCGAGTGTGTACTGTGTGCGCGTGGGAACGTGCGAGGGTGTCTGTGTGCGCGTGGGAACGTGCGAGTGTGTACTGTGTGCGCGTGGGAACGTGCGAGTGTGTCTGTGTGCGCGTGGGAACGTGCGAGTGTGTCTGTGTGCGCGTGGGAACGTACGAGTGTGTCTGTGTGCGCGTGGGAACGTGCGAGTGTGTCTGTGTGCGCGTGGGAACGTGCGAGTGTGTCTGTGTGCGCGTGGGAACGTGCGAGTGTGTCTGTGTGCGCGTGGGAACGTGCGAGTGTGTCTGTGTGCGCGTGGGAACGTGCGAGTGTGTCTGTGTGCGCGTGGGAACGTGCGAGTGTGTCTGTGTGCGCGTGGGAACGTGCGAGTGTGTCTGTGTGCGCGTGGGAACGTGCGAGTGTGTCTGTGTGCGCGTGGGAACGTGCGAGTGTGTACTGTGTGCGCGTGGGAACGTGCGAGTGTGTGTGTGCGCGTGGGAACGTGCGAGTGTGTACTGTGTGCGCGTGGGAACGTGCGAGGGTGTCTGTGTGCGCGTGGGAACGTGCGAGTGTGTACTGTGTGCGCGTGGGAACGTGCGAGTGTGTCTGTGTGCGCGTGGGAACGTGCGAGTGTGTCTGTGTGCGCGTGGGAACGTACGAGTGTGTCTGTGTGCGCGTGGGAACGTGCGAGTGTGTCTGTGTGCGCGTGGGAACGTGCGAGTGTGTCTGTGTGCGCGTGGGAACGTGCGAGTGTGTCTGTGTGCGCGTGGGAACGTGCGAGTGTGTCTGTGTGCGCGTGGGAACGTGCGAGTGTGTCTGTGTGCGCGTGGGAACGTGCGAGTGTGTCTGTGTGCGCGTGGGAACGTGCGAGTGTGTCTGTGTGCGCGTGGGAACGTGCGAGTGTGTCTGTGTGCGCGTGGGAACGTGCGAGTGTGTCTGTGTGCGCGTGGGAACGTGCGAGTGTGTCTGTGTGCGCGTGGGAACGTGCGAGTGTGTACTGTGTGCGCGTGGGAACGTGCGAGTGTGTCTGTGTGCGCGTGGGAACGTGCGAGTGTGTACTGTGTGCGCGTGGGAACGTGCGAGGGTGTCTGTGTGCGCGTGGGAACGTGCGAGTGTGTACTGTGTGCGCGTGGGAACGTGCGAGTGTGTCTGTGTGCGCGTGGGAACGTGCGAGTGTGTCTGTGTGCGCGTGGGAACGTACGAGTGTGTCTGTGTGCGAGTGGGAACGTGCGAGTGTGTCTGTGTGCGCGTGGGAACGTGCGAGTGTGTCTGTGTGCGCGTGGGAACGTGCGAGTGTGTCTGTGTGCGCGTGGGAACGTGCGAGTGTGTCTGTGTGCGCGTGGGTACGTGCGAGTGTGTCTGTGTGCGCGTGGGAACGTGCGAGTGTGTCTGTGTGCGCGTGGGAACGTGCGAGTGTGTCTGTGTGCGCGTGGGAACGTGCGAGTGTGTCTGTGTGCGCGTGGGAACGTGCGAGTGTGTCTGTGTGCGCGTGGGAACGTGCGAGTGTGTACTGTGTGTGTTCTGGGAAAAGACATACTTTCTTTTGAAGGGGTTTCTAGTCCAACAATACGTGATTTTGATCTGGCTTAATGCTCACCAAAGACCCTGTCTGCTTGCTGAGGGAGGTGAGTTCAAGCATCTCTCCTTTTTGTTTCACACAAGCCACAACTAGCTATGTTATCCTTAACCACACTAGAATTGCACCCAAAAGCAGTAAGTCATTTATCGCATCCCAAAAAGCCAGTCTTTTTTCCCCCCTTGGTACATTTCAGTATTTCAGAATATTTCCGTAGGAAATAGAGGGACATATTTACATAGAGGGACATATTTACAGTTCAGCTCGAATAACGTCAAGAGGCAAGTCACCTGCTTTTCATTGAGGCCTTGTTACTGGGGTGACCTGCCTCTCTGTGACCCCTGACCTTTAAAGCTAGAATCCTTAGTTGCAAAATCAATTTTTGGATGTATAAATTAAATAAGTCCACCCACTGATTCCTAAAGAATATAGAAGGTATAAATGCCTCATGAGCTTAGTTCAACCGTTGTACCCAATCAGAACCCAAAATATAAGATTGTTTTACCCCAATGTTTGCAAATAATGTAAATGTAAAAAAACACTGTATAGCCTCACAACTTAGTCCTTGCATCCATAGCTCTGTCTATGAATTTGAGACTGGTTCAGTTTCTCCAGGCTCATCCCTCAGCTTCTTACCAAAACAGAGGTGGGGTGCTTGCTTTGTTATTGTTTAAATGAACGATTCTAGCTTTAACTCTGTGATCTTTGTCCCATCCCTCACCTGTAGAGGCGGCCTGACTCACCTCAGCCTGTGGCAGCCGACCATCTTTGTAAGGTGCAATGTCTCCTCCCAGTCTCCCTCCAGCGACTGGAAGGAGAATAAAAAATATCTAAATGTTGATGGCTAATGTTAGCAGACGGAACAGTTCTCAAGTGCTAATTCTGAGAGGGGCGGAAGGTGGCGTGTGTGTGTGCACCTGTGTGTGTGTGTGTGTGTGCGCGCGCACGTGCGTGCATGCGTTTGAGGGTGATCTCATTTACACCCTAACAGAAAGGCAGGCGGGTGAGCCGGGCAATGAGTCACTTATTTGATGATGTTTTTGGATGATGTTTTCTCATGGAGCAGCAGCTTGAAGCAGCTCTGAAGACAGGAAACCATTGATCCTGGCAGGCACCTAGAGCGAGAGCCCCACTCCGCTCACACATCATAACACAGAGGCAGGCAGGCAGCAGAGAGAACCTGTAGAAATATGCACTATGATCATGAAGGCAAGGCATGGTGTCTCACTTTTTTACTGTCCCTCCCTTCCTCCCTCTTTTCATTTTTTTCTCTCCCTTGCCATGACTTCTCAATGAACCGCGTTTGGGTTTGAGGGGCTAGGGGGGGCTTCGAGGGAGGGCAAGAGGACTATTTCAAACACCTCCAGTCCCCTGTGCCTGGCGCTATTCACATACTAAATCTGTGTTGATGTAACCTGTGTCTGGGAATTCATGGGGCTAAAGGCTGCTGGGGAGTAAACAATTATAACAAAACTAACTGTAATCCGTTATATTACCAGCAAAAATATTGTAGTCAGATTTCCGATACTTTTGAAAAACAAAATCATTACTTGTAGGATTACTTTTACATTCCGAAGTGATGTTTGCGCAAAAAAAATATTTGACACCTTTCTGTTGTTTTCTCAATGACATTCAAATCAGCATTGGAAAAAGGCGCAAATTTAAATTACAGTAGTTCCGCCTGAGCAAGTCTGACCATTAGTCAGATACCAATGACTCCAAATGTGTTTGATGGATCGCAGGAATAGGCTTTTGAAGGCTACAGTCCAAACGGTCTTCCAAAGGTGCGACTGCCGGCGCCATCCAAAGATGATCCAACTTGAATAAACGCTTGGAGGTAAAGGATGACAGTAGTGGTGTCGTCTACGGCGATACGGATATCACTTATTATTGATATCTACATTGCACATTGATGTGAATCACACTGCTGCTCTCTCATTTAGCTATTTGTGCCTTAAGGATTGTGGTTGTTGAGGACGGCTGTTCACAAATGTGTATCTGTATTTTAACGCAATAATGGTTGAATTGAAGGAGTCTTAGCTGCCTATCAATTATTGTTTTTGCGACCAGTAAACAGCCAGTGAAAAATGTGCTCTTGCAAGAGCTGCAGTACGGATCCCAGCCTATGGAACAAAAGCCTATGGAACAAAACTCCCCAGTGATCTTGTGCTCCATACTTTCAAAAACAAGTTTAATTCAAGAAAACCACAAGTAAGGCTTTCATTGCTCAATCTAATTCTTGCTGATGAAAAAAAATGTCCATAGGCCTAACGGACACATGCTCAAACTCGCACACTTTTTGATAGACTTGAACAGCTGCAAATTATCAAGATATCAAAAGTGTCACCAACAAAAAGGTCAACTATAGACCTATAGCAAATGCAGCATATGGGATAGATTTTTCACAGGCAAATAGCACTTTTCAGTAGTGCTCAAAGCATGTCATTCAGAAACCAGCATTGATTTTTCAACTCGAAGCAATGAGCCCAATCAGACCTCCATGACAAAAGAGTAGGCTAATAAGTGGTTTGTTTTTTGGGTTATGCTGAGGCAAAACAATTTGGCTAAGATATGTCCTAGTCCTATTCTTCAAGATCTAGGGAAATTAAATTCATTGGAATGACTGGGAATCTGACAGACTCTGTTTTTGTTTTATGTTAAGGTATATCCTAATCATATTTTTTTCTGTAGTAGTAGTCGCCTACAGTACACAACCAATCCATAAAGTGAAATGCAACATCCATTTATGGTCAGCTGTGTCAACTCTAACATTGATTTATCCTGCAATAGATAGTTTAATTGGTAATATTCATTTTGGTCTTCTTCTCATGCCTCTTGAGCAGGTTGACGATTTCCTCTAGATTTGCCAGCTGAAAAGTCAAAATTGGCTATTTTGTAAAAAAATATGAAAACTAAAATTTGCTTTAATTAAGGTTAGGCATTAGGGTTAACAAGGTGGGTAAAGTTAGGGTTAGGTTTAAAATAATCTGATTTTATAACTTTGTAGATATGCCAGCTAATGACCACTCTGTAGAGCTGCCTCCAGAACAAGATTCATGATGAAAAACACTAAATTGTGCCTCTTAAGGAGAAAGTAATCTAAAAGTAACTGAAAGTAATCAGATTACATTACAGAGTTAGGGTAATCCCAAAATTACATTACTGATTACAATTTTGAAGGTAACTGGTCTCACACAGGGCTGACAGTCAGGGCTGCTCTCCTCTCCTCTAGAACCCCAGGAAGGGACACCACGCCAGGCAGGCGGGACACCCCAGCCTCAGTCCTGACCTGGAGAAAATGAAGGCCTGACTATCTCCATTTCCCCAAGGCAGTTCCTGCAGGCAGCTCCTGCCAGAGCAGTGGGCTCCTCCAGCTGCAGGCCAGACCCAGTGAGGGAGGAGGGGAGATGATGAGCTGCAGCCAGAGACTAGCTACGCTACTGAACAACCGCCACAGCCACTTAACCCCTTATGGTTCTTAGTTAACACTGTACTTGGGGTTATAAACAGGTTTGGGGTCAATTCCACTTAAATTCTGTCACAAATTGTCTGAATTGAAATGGAATTGACCGCAACAATCCTGGTTATTAGATCAGATGGGCCCTGTACCTGTGGGCCATTCATCAATATAGCACTACACTGACCTAGCCTAATGCTTTGATACACTGGGATCTCAGATGAGGAGCCATTAGACTACAGTATATGAAGACTTTCAGGATCAGGAGTCGAGTAATTCGATTTTACCCTTATAACCAAAGCAAAAGGCTGTGATGACTGAACCCTCAGACCCCAGAGGCACTTTACTGAGAGATGCTGGGACTGGGAGTCCATGATTAACGTGCTGTTGAAAAGACTACACTTTGCTGTTGATCATGTACAGCAGCTAAGAGAGAGGAAGAGAGAGCAGAAGGGAGAGAGAAAATATCAAGACCAAACCGGCAGGACAAAGGCAATGAGGTTGGGAGACCGACCGAGAAAGAGAGATTAAGAGAGATTGGGGGGTGAGAGAGAGAGGGTGGGAGGGGTGAGAGAGAGAGGGTGGAAGGGGCAAGAGAGAGAGAGGGGGGGCGAGAGAGAGAGAGGGGGGGCGACAGAGAGGGGGAGGGGGAGATCGAGAGGGAGGGGAGACGAGAGAGAGAGAGGGGTGATGAGAGAAAGGGGAGGGTTGGGAGAGCGAGAGAAGGGGGGGGGGGGGGGGTTGGGAGAGTGATAGAGAGAGAAAGACAGCCAAAGGCAGACCTGGCTCTCAAGAGAAGACAGGCTATGTGCACACTGCCCACAAAATGAGGTGGAAACTGAGCTGCACTTCCTAACCTCCTGCCAAATGTATGACCATAGAGACACATATTTCCCTCAGATTATACAGATACACAAAGAATTTGAAAACAAATCCAATTTTGGTAAACTCCCATATCTATTGGGTGAAATTCCACAGTGTTCCATCACAGCAGCAAGATGTGACCTGTTGCCACAGGAAAAGGGCAACCAGTGAAGAACAAACACCATTGTAAATACAACCCATATTTATGTTTATTTATTTTCCCTTTCGGACTTTAACTGTTTGCACATAATATGACATTTGTAATGTCTTCATTCTTTTGGAACTTTTGTGAGTGTAATGTTTACGGTTAATTTGTTATTGTTTATATCATTCTAGTTCACTTGCTTTGGCAATGCTAACATATGTTTCCCATGCCAATAATGCCCTTAAATTGAAATGAGAGTCAGAGAGAGAGCGAGAGAGAAAATGAGAAAACGAGAAAGATAAAAAGAGAACAAGATGGTAAAGGAGGAATACTCTAACCCAGGCCTGGGCAATTATTTTCCATGGAGGGCCACGTTAGAACATATTTTTGCCATCGCGGGCCAGAATCATATTACAGGATTATACATCATGTGTATGACTGTTTTGACAGATATATCTACTGTAAATCACATTCAGATATACTACTTATTTTACTTTTTTTTTTACACACACAAAAATAAAATCACATCCATGTTCTCCTTTTGGTAGGTATTTTCATTATTAAACATGCAATGAACTACACGGAGGGAAAAGTACACTGTGCATTCAGCACCATGGACAGAACTCTTGTTAATGGGTAGGCACAAAAACACAAGAAAGAGGTCAACATTATATTTAAACTACTCAATCAGTGTGGAGTGAAGTCTCTGATGGGCATTGACTAGAGCAGTGAAGTCAAGTATAGTTTGACGTCGCTATGCGCAGGATTGCTGAGAGGTGAGAGTCAGTAAGAGATGATCTGTGCCTTGACTTATTTCATTACTGAAAATGTCTGTTCACATACATAGGTTGACCCAAACAGTACAAACATCTTCTGAGCATGACCCCTAATCTTTGGAAAGTCTTGTTCATCGAGAGACGCATATAACCTCGTCAGTGACATTGTTTTGAATAGTTCTCCAATCACTGCATCAGACTGAAGATTGATAAGCTCAAGTTGCAGGTTAGTGGGAGCGTTATCTACATTAAAGGTGAAAGGAGAGGAAACCAACAGCATGTCATTTTCCAACACTTTGAAATTCTCAAAATGATGAGAAAACTCACCGTTCAAAGCACACAGCAGCCATGTGTACTTCTCCCGCAGGTCATCTGATAGGGAACAGACTAGTAGTGTCGGAAGGTGGGTGAGATTGTTGTCATCTGATAGGGAAAAGACTAGTAGTGTCGGAAGGTGGGTGAGGTTGTTGTCATCTGATAGGGAAAAGACTAGTAGTGTCGGAAGGTGGGTGAGATTGTTGGCTTCTACTTGGCGGGTCAGGAGGAGTAATTTTCCCTTGAAGGCTTTGACAAGGCTGTACATCTGATGTGCAAAAAGGCCCTTCCCTTGTAGTTTTGAATTCAGTTCATTCATGAGGGCCATGATGTCCACGGTGAAGACAAAATCAGCCAACCATTCTTTATCTTGCAGTTGATGGAAATCCACATGTTTTCCTTTCATTTAAGCAC
Source organism: Oncorhynchus mykiss (assembly GCF_013265735.2). NCBI lineage: Eukaryota > Metazoa > Chordata > Actinopteri > Salmoniformes > Salmonidae > Oncorhynchus > Oncorhynchus mykiss. Next base: position 17,714,189 of record NC_048573.1, read on the forward strand.
CTTCCCCAAACTCAGTCATCTCATGTTTGGGTGGTAGGGAAGTTCTGCATGACCCGACCCTGTCTCTTCCAACAGTGACACAAACATATGGTTAAAAGACTTTGCTCTTATGAAGTTTACCACATTAGTGACTGTATCCACAACATGGCTCATTTTCAGAACACATTTACAGAGCATCTCTGTGTTCAGCTCAGCTACTTGATCTTGTATCCTTTTAAAAAAAATATTTGGGCACCCATCAGTGGTCACACTGGATAACTTTTCAAAACTCAGACCCAGCTTTGCCACACACTCATTAACCTCCTCCAATAAATCTTTCCCTGTGGTTGTGCTCTTCATTGACTGCAATGAAACAAGTTCCTCTGTAATTTCAAAGTCTGGGGTTATGAATATCAACAACTGCACCGTGTCACGTGCATCACTGCTCTTATCCAGGGCCAAGGAGAAATAGGTGAAATCCTTTACCTTGTCTTTCAACTGCTCCATATTCTCTGCAATTATCATGACACAAGGTGAGACCCAGATGCAGACACAGGAGGCAGATGGTTGGAGTCTTACAATGTTTATTAATCCAAAAGGAGAAGGCAAGAGGTCGTGGACAGGCAAAATGTCAAAACCAGATCAGAGTCCAGGAGGTACAGAGTGGCAGACAGGCTCATGGTCAAGGCAGACAGAATGGTCAGGCAGGCAGGTACGTACAAAGTCCAGAAACAGGCAAGGGTCAAAACCAGGAGGACTAGAAAAAGGAGAAATGCAAAAAGCAGGAGAACGGGAAAACCGCTGGTTGACTTGGAAACATACAAGAGGAACTGGTACAGAGAGACAGGAAACACAGGGATAAATACACTGGGGAAAATCAGCGACACCTGGAGGGGGTGGAGACAATCACAAGGACAGGTGAAACAGATCAGGGCGTGACAGTGATGTCCTCAACACGCTGTGTCACTGTTCGTCTTGACAGGGAAAAGTATTGCTGCAGAGTCAATGAAACATTCTTTAATGAATTCGCCCCCAGCGAATGGCTTGCTATGTTTAGCAATTTTGTGGGACAGTACATAGCTATTTCTCGCAATTTCGTTGTTTGCTGAATGCAGTTCTTTGCACACTTACCACACAGCTTTCGCTGATACCTCAGTAAAGAAATATTTCAATGTCCACTCTAGCTGGAACACCCTACATTCATTGTCTACTTTCCTTCTCTTTGAAAAACTCATTTGTGCGCAATTTCTAGCTAGCTACTATTTGTAACTGTGACGTGTGGGTCAACCTGTCAGTCACTGTCTGTCCTCGTGCAGTTATTTATACGTGCCTTCAAAATAAATGTCCCACAAGCGGTGGGAGTTAAATCATTCCACAAAAGTGAGTATTCATTGGGCTTTTAATTTGAATAACAAATATGTTTTTCAAAACGTTACGAATCGCCAATTCTTAATGTGATCTGAGCACCATTCCGCGAGCCGTGGGACGGGCCGTCCTTTGCCCAGGCCTGCTCTAACCTGTTCTATGGAGAGTTCTTTGCTGGCGGTTCCTGATATCTCAGAGATCTTGTCAACGTGTTTTCGCAGATTTCTGAATCATGAATTCACTGGCAATGGAGCAGTGCAAGGCCTGCATCCAGCAATGTCACGAGTTACGTGACCCATTTTTGAAGCTGTTTCAGTACAGCTCTATACGGAGAGAGAAGGGGAGAGGGCAAACTCGATTGAACTAGTTTCAATGTATGGAATCACTTGGTAGTTTCTGGATTTTGGGTAAACTTCTCCTTTATTCAATCTATTGTATTATCTCTTATCTGTGTGAAGCGAGACTTACAGCCATAAAGAGGGTTTGGTACTATGTAAATGGACACTATGGATTCAGTCCTGTGACCTCAGTCATTAGCACTGACTGTCATAATGATTGACAATATTGCACCTGACACAGAGATTGAAGGAGGAGTATCAGCTTTAATTTTGCAGACAGATTGTAGCTTCCATCAATGTAATTGTTTGCATCATTTTCAATCCCCCATATATTTTAGGGGGTAAATATACAGAACCAGTCAAAAGTTTGGACACACCTACTCAGTCAAGTTTTGTTTTGATATTTTAATTATTTCTACATTGTAGAATAATAGTGAAGACATCAAAACTATGAAATAACACATATGGAATCATGTAGTAACCAAAGAGTGTTAAATCAAAATATATTTCATATTTGAGATTCTTCAATGTAGCCACCGTTTGCCTTGATGACAGCTTTGCACACTCTTGGCATTCTCTCAACAAGTTGCATGAGGTAGTCACCTGGAATGCATTTCAATTAACAGGTGTGCCTTGTTAAAAGTTAATTTGTGGAATTTCTTTCCTTCTTAATGCGTTTTAGCCAGTGTGTTGTGACAAGGTAGGGGTGGTATTGTAACAATCCTCTGTGGAGGAAGAAGGTGAGGACCAAGGCGCAGCGTGGTAAGTGTTCATGTTTTTTATAAAATAACTGAACACTGAACAAAACAATAAACGACAAACAAACAGTCCCGTAAGGTGAATGAAAAAACACTAAACAGGAAATAAATCACCCACCAAACACAGGTGGGAAAAGGCTACCTAAGTATGATTCTCAATCAGAGACAACGAACGACACCTGCCTCTGATTGAGAACCATACCAGGCCAAACACAAAACCACAACATAGAAAAAAGAACAGACTACCCACCCCAACTCACGCCCTGACCAAACTAAAACAAAGACATAACAAAAGAACTAAGGTCAGAACGTGACAGAATATAGCCCTATTTGGTAAAAGACCAAGTCCATATTATGGCAAGAACAGCTCAAATAAGCGAAGAGAAATGACAGTCCATTACTTTAACACATGAAGGTCAGTCAATAGAATGCCAAATGTGTGTCAGGTTTCTTCCAGACGTGACGCTTGGCATTCAGGCCAAAATGTTCAATCTTGGCTTCATCAGACCAGAGAATCTTGTTTCCGTTTATCTCCTCTACCATAAAGGCCTGTTTGATGGAGTCCTGCAGAGATGATTGTCCTTCTGAAAGGTTCTCCCATCTCCACAGAGGATCTCTAGAGCTCTGTCAGAGTGATCATGGGGTTCTTGGTCACCTCCCTGACCAAAGTATCAGGATGCAAACTGGTGAGGGCCCAAAAAGGTGACACTTTTTTTGTTGTTGCACTGAAACATACAAAACATCCCCGCTAGGGGGAAATGCAGGTTTCAACTAATTAAACAACTAAGAATATGATCTACATGATCCGTCTCTGTGTGTAAAATAAAAAGTGGTTAATGTGAACCTAACTCACAGCTACAACATGTAAAGAAAGCAATCCAATGTTATTTGTTTCCTAGACTTTACTGCAAATGACACTTTAGAGAAAAAACAATACACTAATATTTCAGATAGAATAGAACGCTTGTGACCACACACATCTAAATATTGCACTTGGGAAAAAAACATCTTAAAGTAGAAATAGAATGAAACAAACAGGCATTCTATTTTTGCTCTATTATTATAGTGGCCACTACAGCAGACATCGATCAAGTGCACAAGGCTACATGTGTGCAAAAATAACGTTCACTGAGTAAAACATTGTATAAATCCCTCCTCACTCACACACACACACACGTGTTACTGTCAAATTCAACACAACAAAAGCAAGATCTTTGGGCTACACATTATTACATTGTACACTTTCTGCCTGTGGACATCTGTTCTACAATGTTCCAGCAGAGCCTGATACACTTTGTTGGCATAACGGATCTCTTTCAGGCAGAGAGGACATCTGGCATACCCCTTTCATCCACTGACTGAAAAAGAGAGAAATAGGGAAAGTGTGTGGTGTTACTTTCACCTCTACAGTGGCATCCAACTTAAGCCCGGCCCAGCTACAGCTACACTTGATCCCTGAATCCACTTGTTTAACAAGCAACGCCTCATTTTCACCTAATTCTCTCATTCTGAAAATTAACCACATACTGTAGAGGGAAAACATTAGTTCATAGATAGTAGTTAGTTCGTTAGATAGTTAACATTTCACACAGATTGCCAGGCTCCAGTAAGCAACTAATACATTATAACTTGAGGAACTGCAAGGAGTCATATACCAGTTAATACTATAGCGAATTGGTTAGGTTACTAACGTTAGCTCATCTGATGTTGTAACGTTAGGTAGCTAATGTTAGCTGTCTGGCTTTATTAGCCAGCTAATTTTCACACCATGAATTCAATTATTTGATCAGTTAAGTTGGCTAATGTTGCTCAACATTTCTCTGGCTAGCTAACAGAGAATTCGATCCAGCTAGCAAGATATTTAACAATGCTAACAATACTTGTTCCACCACACTTTCTCCCTCACCTCAAACTTTCCAAATGCCAGTTGTTTTTCGGTTACAGCTCATGATGTACACTTCATCACCTTCTCACCTACCTCTTCGTTATCGTTCAGTGGACATGCTGCTGTAATTGACAAGCTGTCTTTCCAGATGCGCGCTGATGCTGTAACTAGCACATTGGTTGTCTCTTCAGTCGCTGCATTCTGTTAATATGTAAACGTTTGGCTGAGCCTTGGATACAGCCAGTATTGCTCCAAACACGCATCACTCGTTCTCATACAGCCAGTAGTGATCCAAAGCCCCCCCACCCCCAAAACTTTTCTCATCGGATCTACACGAATCAGGTAGGTCACCTATATTAGATTCAAAATGGCAAATTCCTCTGAAAGGTGACTAGTTTGCGTCCCTGTGGTATTCTGTGTAGATTGCTGAGGATTTTTATTTTATTTGATACATTTTAGAATAAGGCTGTAACAGTAACAAAATGTGAAAAATGTCAAGGGGTCTGAATACTTTCCAAATGCACTGTATATGGCACAGCTGTCAATTATTTGGTCCTGAAATGAAACAGATATACTTTTTTATTCATCACAATTTTCTTTAACCAATTTTGGTCTTTATTTACCAATTGTGGTGTTTAATGCAGGGCCGACAGACAAGTTGCTTACTTTTTCCACCTTCCACTTGCCTCTTCCATTTTTGCAGTAATGCTGCAATTAGTTGGTTGTAATTCTGAGTAGAGCAGACATTTCCATATATTTGTGTTTGCTGCATGTGTGACATAACTCCACCAGTCCTATTTATGATATAATTTACAAAGATCACTTTTTATTTTTTTATTTCAAAAATAATGTTTTTTTTTTTTTTTTAAATCAATTGAAGGAGTATTGATGGAAGAGGAGGAGGTGACATGAGGGAGGAGGAGGATAGATAAGGAATCTGTGCCAGAAGTCAGCCTCTGGCTATGTTCTGCCATTTAATCACAGCTTGGATTCCGCTCACTAGGAAACCCCTTAGAGACAAACGGCACCACAGTGCCTTAGCCATACTTGACTTTAACCACAAGACACCCTCCCTTCCTTAACTACAGACGAGACACACAACCCAACCACACGATCTTCTTCTCTCTCCATCCACCCCCACGGAGTCTCGCTGCACCGCTGTGCACACTGGGACCTAGCAGAGGGCATTGAAAATATGTTTTCTTTCCGACTTTTCTGTTTTGTCACATTTTTTTTATCATCTCTAGCTTTTTTCCCCTCCCTTCATCAGACGTAAACCTCTGTTTATTTTCATCTATTCCCCTGAGAGAAGCCCAGTCAGGAGGGATCATTCAGAAGGTTACATCACTGCTGATTAGCCACAATGTTATCATGGAAATCTCTCTCACCCTCTCGCCTCTTCAGGTTCCTTGTCAAAACATTCCGGATCGAGTTGGATGGATAGGAAGTTAGGAATGTTTTTTTGGGAACGCCACAGCCAATCAGAGGGTAGCTGAGGAGGAGTTAGGAGCACCGCTGTGAGTGAAATATTTTTTGGGGAGCCCACATTCCTCCAGGTGGGGACTGGCGCCAGCCCCCTCGGCTCTGCACAGTGTGAGGACGGAACTGGGGAAGGGTTGGAGAAAAAAGGTTTGGTTTGAACTGAGGAAAAGCTGAAGGCTTAGAAATCCACAGGGAGGTATATACATACTGGATAGAGATATTGTAGAAAACCCTGCTGAGTTTGGAAATGATTGTACAGAGAGACAGGACCTTGGGAGAAGGACACTCGACTGAATGACTGTCTACTGTACATTTACATTTTAGTCATTAAGCAGATGCTTTTCTCCTCACTGTTAGTCAATGAGGGGATCTGTAACGTATTGGAGGTGAAGGCTATGTACTGAACATACTGTAGGCCTACTGTCGTACTGTTCAAGTATGCATACATGTATTTTGTCAGGAGGATTCCTACACTGGAGGTCAGGGCTATGCCATTGATTCCTTTACCGGTCTCTCATGGCTGGGTTCCTCAGGTCAAACATAGGAGGGATGGTCCTCTTGAACTGGCCAATACTGTTCTTAGAGAAGTCTGCTATCTCCCACTGATTATCTTGGAGACATACAACAGCAACAACAACAGCAACATAAACAACAGCAGCAACAACAACAACATCCGCAGATGTGGAGCTTTACTGCGTTATAACTGCATTATAAACTGCTTCAAGAAGTTAAAATGATGATTATATGTACAAAAAATATATATATTCTACAAAATATTGTAAAGATACAGTACTTGGAACTAAGCAAGGAATTTGGTCGGTATCATGCTCCATAGGACAGCAGCTTAGGGCTAAGCAAAGACTGATCAAATATAGAGTAGAATAAAATGACAAGTGTAATTGAGTTAGCCTGACCTTGAGTTCTCTGCTGAGTTTGTGTATTCTTGACTATGGCCTGGGCGGGGTTCTCCCCTGCTCTCTGTCTGCAGGGTGACAAACAGACCCGCCTTCCACTCATTCCAGTGGGCATCGCAACGCTGGGTGATCTCCCACACCTGCTGCAGGTAGTCGAGATTCCTACACAAACACATCACCAGTTAACTAACTCTAACCTACTAACTAACCCACTGCTGAGTGATCTCCCACACCTGCTGCATTAAAGAACAACAAGACTTATAAAGCATAAACTATTTCACTAGGCTATATATCGCAGGTAGAGACCAGAGACGACAACACACACACCATCAGATGACCATCCCTGAGCAGCTTGTTCTATGCTACAGTAACAGTATCTTCTCCAGGGTCTGTATATCTTTAGAGGAAGATGCCCAGGCCGTGGCGGGTGGTTCCCTTCTCCACCTCCTTCAGTGTGTCCAGCTGGCCTCTCAGCGCTGCTTCCTTCTCCAGGACTGACTCACACGTCACCACACTGACAAACGGACCTGCAGGTATACGCAGTACACGCAGATGTTAATTCAATAGCAGTGAAAGTGACTATGTAATGTGCAGTAACCATGAGCAGATTTCACACTATTCACAGAAGAGAAACAGTTTGATTGTATCAGCGATGGTAATCTGGGCTGTTTAACTCAACAGTGTGGGGTAAAGGAAGTAGAGAAGAAGTGTTCCTCCCTCTGCGCCATTCATGTTGTTTCACAGCTGGACCCCAGAGGGAAGGAGGGGAAATAAAGAGCAGGATGGGGGGGGTTGAGGAAGATAGAGAGATGGAGTGAGAGAAGGTGAGCGAGAGAGTACCAATAATACTAATAATACTTGAATCAGTTATAGAACCCATTGCCCTTTATGGTTGTGAGGTCTGGGGTCCTCTCACCAACCAAGAACTAACAAAACGGTACAAACACCAAATTGAGACACTGCAGGCAGAATTCTGCAAAAATATCTGTGTACAATGTAAAACACCAAGAATTAGGCCGATACCCGCTAATTATCAAAATCCAGAAAAGGAAGCGATTCCCAAACCTTCCATAACATCACCTACAGAGAAGTTAAGCTGGAGAATAGCCCCCTAAGCAAGCTGGTCCTGGGGCTCTGTTCAAACACAATTAGACCCAACCAAATCATGAGAAAACAAAAAGATAATTACTAGACACATTGGAAAGAATTGACAAAAAACCCAGAGCAAACTAGAATGCTATTTGGCACCAACAGAGAGTAAGTGTCAGAACACCTGACCACTGTGACTGACCCAAAATTAAGGAAATCTTTGACTATGTACAGACTCAGTGAGCATAGCCTTGCTATTGAGAAAGGCCGCCGAAGCCACACCTGGCTCTCAAGAGAAGACAGACTATGTGCACACTGCCCACAAAATGAGGTGGAAACTGAGCTGCACTTCCTAACCTCCTGCCAAATGTATGACCATATTAATGACACATATTTCCCTCAGATTACACAGACCCACAAATTATTATTTATTTTATAAACTCACATATCTACTGGATGAAATACCACAGTGTGCCATCACAGCAGCAATACTTGTGACCTGCTGCCACAAGGGCAACCAGTGAAGAACAAACACCATTGTAAATACAACCTATATTTATGTTTATTTTCCATAATGTCCTTTAACTATTTTGTAATGAGTGCGCTGAGTCGCACGCGCTCCAGCAGGTATATTTCACTGGTCATCCCCAAAGCCAACACTTTCTTTGGCCGCCTTTCCTTACAGTTTTCTGCTGCCAAATACTGAAACGAATTGCAAAAATCACTGAAGCTGGACTCTCTAACTTTAAGCATCAGCTGTCAGAGCAGCTTACCGATCACTGTACCTGTACTCCGCCAATCTGTAAATAGCATACCCAACTACCTCATCCCCATATTGTTAATTTTCCTCTTGCTCTTATGCACCCCAGTATCTCTACTTGCACATCATCATCTGCACATCTATCACTCCGGTGGTGATGGTAAATTGTAATTATTTCGCCTCCATGGCCTATTTATTGCCTTACCTCCCTACTCTTCTACATTTGCACACACTGTACATAGATGTTTCTATTGTAAATGAGAACTTGTTCTCAACTAGCCTCCCTGGTTAAATAAAAATAAATAAAAAGTGAGTGTTTTAATAAATAAACAAAACAATAAACACAAAACACAAACAATGCACCGGCATGAATAACACCTAAGGAAAGAACCAAGGGGACTGACAGATATGGGGGAAATAATCAAGGAGGTGATGGAGTCCAGGTGAGTGTCATGAGGCACTGGTGCTCGAGACGATGGTGACAGGTGTGCGGGATAATCAGCAGTATGATGAGCTAGAGGCCGGAGAGGGAGTATACATGACATATTTGCACATCATTACAACACTGTATATAGTATATATATATATAATGTGACATTTGAAATGTCTATTCTTTTGTTTATTTCACTTTTGTTTATCTATTTCACTTGCTTGGCAATGTATACGTGTTTCCCATGCCAATAAAACCCCTTAATTTGAAATGGAATTGAGAGTAAGAGAGAGAGATGTGAACACCTTTGTTGCCCTGTGAGAGAGACAGAGAGCGAGAGCGGGAAAGAGGGTTTGGCTGGGGTACCAGGTCCCCCAGTCGGACCCTGCCAGATCCCCACAAAGCCCTCGAACTCCCACAGCCCCCCCCGCCCTGCTCTGTCACACGACAGCTTTGATTTAGGAGATATTTGATCTACACACATAAAACCACCCCTTCTCTTCCACTTCCCAGACTGGGCCCCTGCTAAGTCGCTCACCACCACACACACTGCCCTTCGACGGGGTCCCCCCAGCCTCACTTCTAAAGCTTCTATATTCCCAGGCTCTTACAGGCAAGACGTTCAGCTTCAGACAGACAGACCCACCACCATTGTACCACAGCCTCTTATCTGCTTTCAATTAGACCCTTCACTGAGCTTCCTTCCTGCTCCTATTGTTACAGACACAATGGTACTGCAGTAGAGTGACTGGAGATGTAATGAAGGAATAACAGATTTATTCCATAACAGGATCCTGGATGGACTGGAGAGATCTCTATACTGTACGTGTGGCATTGGGCTGGTCCCAGGTCTCCCTGACAAAGGCCATGCAGCCGAAACAGTTCAGAGTTTTTAATCTTTGTTTCCATTTCCATACAAATAAAGGCGTTTTAATTCATTATATGAAGAGTGCCTTGGTGGGTCCTCTCTTTTTGATGACCAATTTACCCTTTTTACCAAAGAGCACCTTCTGTCTACCAAAATCTACTATTGTGTACCTTAGCAGCGCTTCCCTTCCTCCTTTTTTTCTACTGGTCCCAGGTCTGTTTGATCTGTCTTGCTGACTCGTATGGTCATTGTCATGCCAAACAGGACAGGTCTGGGATTAGACTTGAGTTGCCTAGTGCTTTCTAAGGCTATTGCCGGGCATACATGACTTTCCAAATGCTAACATTGCTGAGCCCCTCACATTAAAACGACCGTCTTTCTTGTTGTTTTTAGTCTTGCCAATGTAGTGGTGCGCACACTAAACAATGTGGCACAGAGGGTGGGGGGGGGGGGGGGTCAAACACTACAAGATTCTTCACTTGGTCGTGAGGATTCTCCATATCACACTGTCTCACGAAAACAATGATGTGATAATGTGATTAGATCGTAGCTAGAACGAGCTGTGGCTCAAAGCAACCTCATGAACGTTTTCAGTCGGACATTCACGCTTGCCATACAGAATTAATCTAGCCAATATATTTTGAAATGGATAACATCGCTTGTGAACTTACAAACTGTAACGATTTGACACTTTGGCTTTGGTTAAAGGCAAGTACGAACACATACTAGTAATCATAGCTGCTGCCTGAGAGTCCACACATTCTGGGTGATGCAGTACATCATTATCATAGGCCTCTTCTATGGCAAACACTCATTGGATATTGCTGATCACCGTTCTCCAAACGTGTCGTTGCACATCTCACACTACAAGAGCATTGCAGATTTTGTGCCGATAAAATTTAACGTTTGAAAGTATCAGGACGTTTGGGAGTGCTCAAAGACAGGATCGGTAGCCCTCAGATAGCGTCTCTGACCCGCTTACATTAAACGAGCGTCGGTGACGTCTGCCAAGAAGGCAACGACATGGGGATTTTGTCTCCCATCTCAAAAACGTGTCTGGGACAGCTACATCTTGACCAACATCGCGTAGTGTACACCTGGCTTATGGGAGGTTGATAGTCTTTATTTATATACTATTCACAGACAGAGATAAGTATTTTTGATGAGATATTGATATCGTCTCTATACAAAACCATCAGACCAGTTAACTCCTTTTATCTTTGACTGTGATGTGCCCTTCACACAAAGAATTAATGTGATGTGGCTAACCCAAATGACTGGGATATTATTGTAGCGTGTGTGTATTTGTGCGTGAGTATGGTGGTGGTCTGGACCTGAATACTAATGTCCCAGAGGACAAAGGCTTCCTCCTGGCCACATTAACCTGCCCAGTGCTACATTCACAACCATTGTTTTCACCTTCCAAACATTCACCCCATTCTCTTCTCAACTAGATCTGAGCAGAAGGGAAGGGAAGGCTGAGGTGAGAGAAACAACTTTCAATGAGTTCTGGAATAGAACCGTAAAATAGAATTGTGGGGATAAAAGAAGAAGAAAAATAGAATAGAATTGTGAATACAAAGTGAGGTGACTTTGTGGAACTTGAAATGATGAATTTGACAGTGCTAAGGTGCACAATGTAACATGCACAACTTTCCCACAGTGAGGGCGAGGGGAGTGGTTCACATTCTTAGATGTGTTGAAAGTGTAAAAGTTTGGATTCAGACGTGGTGAGAGAAAGTAGTGTGAGAGCCAGAAGGAGAGATGGGAAGGAAATGTAACTCTGTCATGACAAAAACAACAAGGCGTCACACGTCTCTCTCTGTGTTCTCATGAACCATGGTGAGAGAGGAGAGGATCCAGGGAGTGGAGCAAAGGGATGAGAGGGAGGTAAAGGAAAAGTAGGACAGTGGTTTGTCCTCTTTGGTACAGTTTGGTACTCTGTGTCTTTGTTTTGAGTCATAGAATTGTGTGCGCACGCGTGTGTGTGTGTGTGTGTGTGTGTGGAGTAGCAACGATTTCAAAAATTTTTTTATGGAAACCGGAAATAACATAATAAATAAAAGGAAGGATGAATTATGGCACAGTCAGAATGGGGGATGATCTCCATAAACAGGTTCTGATACTTCTTTGATCCACACATCTATACACTACAGAGAGTGAATGAGAAGGAAGAATAGAGAGGGAGTGAGAAAGAGAGAGGGAGATACCAGCCAATTATCAAAATCCAGAAAAGAGACGTTAAATTCTACAACCACCTAAAAAGGAAACCAAACCTTCCATAATAAAACCATCTCCTACAGAGAGAAGAACCTGGAGAAGAGCCCACTAAGCAAGCTGGTCCTGGGGCTCTGTTCACACACACAAACAGACCCCACAGAGCCCCAGGACAACAACACAATTAGGCTCGAGAGAACAAAAAGATAATTACTTGGCACATTGGAAAGAATTAACAAAAAATGAGCAAACTAGAATGCTATTTGGCCCTAAACAGAGAGTACACAGTGGCAGAATAGCTGACCACTATGACTAACCCAAAACTAAGGAAAGCTTTGACTGTGTACAGGCCATAGTGATGTCATGACTCTCCTGTGAGGATCACAATGGGTCAGATCAGCTCAGCAATGGTTGATAATAACCAGACCGTCTCTCACCCACAGAAGAGGCGAGGAGGGAACTGGGCCGGGTTGACAGTTCACAACCTGTTGTAAATTACAGGTGAATGGGGCTCTTTCTCTCCCTCCAGTAAAATCCACCAGAGGATAGTATTTTGTTAACTTTTTATGGCTGCAGGGGCAGTATTGAGTAGCTTGGATGAAAAGGTGCCCATTGTAAACGGCCAGCTCCTCAGTCTCAGTTGCTAATATATGCATATTATTATTAGTATTGGATAGAAAACACTCTGAAGTTTCTAAAACTGTTTGAATTATGTATGTGAGTGTAACAGAACTCATATTGCATGCAAAAACCTGAGAAATTCCACTTCATGTTTGGATTTTTTCTGGGGGTGGCAGATTTTCAACCTAGCTCTCAATGAAATTACAGCGAGATATGGATGAGTTTTCACTTCCTACGCCTTCCACTAGATGTCAACAGTCAATAGAACTTTGTCTGATGACTCTAATGTAAAGGGTGGTTGAATGAGACAGGAAATAGTCACCACGAGTTGACCATGCATTCACTATGCGCGTTCACAAGGGAAGGACCTGCGTTCCACTGCTCATTTGAAGTCATTCTAATTCTCCGGTTGGAATGTTATTCAAGATGTATGTAAACAACATTCTAAAGATTGATTCAGTACATCGTTTGACATGTTTCTACTGACTGTTACGGAACTTTTGGACATTTCGTCACGTTATAGTGGATTCGCTTTGTGACTTTGGAATTGTTTACCAAACACGCTAACCAAAGTAGCTAATTGGACATAAATAACAGACATTATTGAACAAATCAAGCATTTATTGTGGACTTGGGATTCCTAGGACTGCATTCTGATGAAGTTCATCAAAGGTAAGTAAACATTTATCATGTATTTTCTGGTTTCTGGATTAACATTAGAACATGAAAGACAGGGAGTTGCAGCCCACGTCTAGTGGTTTAAACGCTGAATCTCAGAAATCAGGAAACGGGAGCTACACATTTGAAATGGTTGGAACTTTGAACCTCAACACGAGGTGAAGAAATAAACTCACCTTCCTTTGGACCGGAACATTGCCGTGTGGCATCTGTGCGTGTGAAGTGGTCTGAATCCTGAACCCTGAGTAATCGGCACGAGGTGTGGGCGAGAGGCTCACCTCCAAGACAATCATAGGTACTGCTGGTTAGCTGTCCTTTAGTCGGATATCGTAAAACTAATCTAGGTAAAACTATCCTACTACGAGTCTCAAATCACTGTATTCTCCGACTATCATCACCAACGGGAAACATCGACATGGCTGGCAATCTTCCAGAGTGAACAACAGTAGAAAAGACGGGTCCGGACCCTTTTGGACAATCAGAGCCTTACCACCGTGCCGCTGAAAGGCCAATCCACATCCTTCCTAGGAAGGCTTAGTTCTGACAGAGATAAATGGTGAACAAAGACATACACAAGTAAATACATTCATGATTTCTTATTCCAAACGGGCGGCGGTTCGTGTGCAAAGTATATGATTCATGTGAAAATAGTTCTAAAATGTATCCATGATAAGAGTTCCTTTTTCTCCATCCCCCCCATCTATGTGGTAACAAGCCGTCATATTGTCAATCCGCTAGGGACCTTCTTCTCATGTATTAAGTGAGTGTGTATGTTATTCTGTTTCTCATTTAGTTAGTTAGTAAATAAATAATTTAACCAATTCGTGTAGTCCTGAATCATGAGTAAGGCTGGGGGTTTTGCAGATGCATGAGGTTAAGGTTGATATTATAAGAGGTTATGATTAATATGTTGACTGTTATATGGATGTGACAGGTAAAAAGACCTTAAAAAGTTTAATTTGGGAGATGGTGACTCTTTAAACAACCACTTCTGTGGTGCCCCAAATGCATAATGGGTTAATTGTTACATGATTAATTGAAATCGGGTAACAATTAAACATCGTTAGTGGATTAAATAAATAAGTAATCAGATTAATGAGAGTAAATTCACGACAGTGAGCATAGCCTTGCTTTTGAGAAAGGTTGCCGAAGTCAGATCTGGCTCTCAAGAAAAGACAGGCTATGTGCTCACTGCACACAAAATAAGGTGGAAACTGAGCTGCACTTCCTAACCTCCTGCCAAATGTATGGCCATATTAGAGACACATATTTCCCTCAGATTACACAGACAAAGACAAAGAATTTGAAAACAAATCCAATTTTGATAAACTCCCATATCTATTGGGTGAAATACCAGTGTGCCATCACAGCAGCAAGATGTGTGACCTGTTGCCACAAGAAAAGGGCAACCAGTGAAGAACAAAAACCATTGTAAATACAACCCATATATTTACCTTTTTTTTTTTACTTTAACTATTTGCACATCATTACAACACTGTATATAGACATAACATGACATTTGAAAAGTTTAGGGTCACTTAGAAAGGAAAGCTTTTTTTACCATTAAAATAACATCAAATTGATCAGAAATACAGTGTAGACATTTTTATTTTTATTTTATTTATTTTTATTTCACCTTTATTTAACCAGGTAGGCTAGTTGAGAACAAGTTGTCATTTGCAACTGCGACCTGGCCAAGATAAGGCATAGCAGTGTGAACAGACAACACAGAGTTACACATGGAGTAAACAATTAACAAGTCAATAACACAGTAGAAAAAAGGGGAGTCTATATATACATTGTGTGCAAAAGGCATGAGAAGGTAGGCAAATAATTACAATTATGCAGATTAACACTGGAGTGATAAATGATCAGATGGTTATGTACAGGTAGAGATATTGGTGTGCAAAAGAGCAGAAAAATAAATAAATAAAAACAGTATGGGGATGAGGTAGGTGAAAATGGGTGGGCTATTTACCAATAGACTATGTACAGCTGCAGCGATCGGTTAGCTGCTCAGATAGCAGATGTTTGAAGTTGGTGAGGGAGATAAAAGTCTCCAACCAGCGATTTTTGCAATTCGTTCCAGTCACAGTTATGTTGTAAATGACTATTGTAGCTGGAAACTGAAGATTTTTTATGGAATATCTACATTGGCGTAGAGGCCCATTATCAGCAACCATCACTCCTGTGTTCCAATTGCACGTTGTGTTAGCTAATACAAGTTTATGATTTTAAAAGGCTAATTGATCATTAGAAAACCCTTTTGCAATTATGTTAGTACAGCTGAAAACTGATCAAAGAAGCAACACAACTGGCCTTCTTTAGACTAGTTGAGTATCTGGAGCATCAAATCAGTTTATTTGTCACGTACGCCGAATACAACAGGTGTAAACCTTTGTCATGACTGACTTGATCAGGTCAGGTTACAGGAGACCACAACCCTACAGATTATCTCTCAACCCCAACAGAGGAGGAGAGATCTAGGGGTCTGAAAACATGGGGGTTTTATGGCCCCCACGCCCCTGGCAAATCTCAGGCCACAGACAAATTCCTTTGTCCTGTCACTATAGAGAACCAGCCTCAGAACATTAAACATGAACTAAAGGGACTTTGGAACAATGGTTCTCGTCAGCCACAATGGTGGTCATGACGATAGATGGACTATGAAAATGTATGTCATTTTTGTTATGTTATTAAAGGTTAATAGATGACGTTATTACGAAAACATTGTAATGTGAAGGGTTTTCCTAGTATATGTTTGATGTTTATACATTGTACGTTGTATGGAAATGTTAAGGTAGTTGTCTAAAATGGGATTTGAGAAAAACCTAACCCATGCCTCATTAACTTGGTACGCCCAGAGAATTGCCCTAAAGGCGACTACGCCCACTTCTGACCCAAGGGTATAAAACCTGTGAGTATAGAATTTACAACAGGACTACGTGACCCTAGCTGCAGCAGGGTCTTAGAAAGTCAACAAACCCAGAACGCAACGCAAGTTTGAGGACAAAGAAATCCTTTCCAATCCAAACTACGGATGAGTATCTGTGTCTAAGAGGGTGAATTCAAGTCGAACCACCTAGCCTCCATCTCCCATCGAATCGTGGTATCTAAAGGGTTTCATTCCTATGCTGTGAGCTATGAGCTACAGAGCTGTCTGGCCTCAGAAGACCCCTTCCAGAGAAAGGGATGAGGGAACAGACTCCTAAGCCAAAAAGGACACTGACACCGGGAAGACGGTCAGAGAGGTGCGCCGGAGTAGCGCGTCATTGAACAGCTGAAGGCCTACGCAGAGAATCCCCTGAGATCATTCCCACGTAATTACATCATTGTATTCTGACCCACAAGAGCGGCAGTTTGAGGCAAGCCTAGGGTTAGAATAGCATAGCTGACAAATTCACCCAAATGTACATTTCTCTTGTGTACTTCTTTCCGTTCTCTCTCTTTTGAAATTCCCATTGTGGGTAACACGTGCCATAGTGTGTTGGCCCGTTATACTAAGTTCTAATCAATAGCCTATAATGTGTTTTGTCTATGTGTATCTTTTATCATAATATTAGCTTTTTAGTAAATACATATTCAACTAAGATTGGTGTGGTACGAATTCAATAGTGGGACCCAGGTCCTTGCAGATTCACAGGCTATACGACGTTCAGAACTAGACTGTTCGAGGCAACTGGTTAATTAGCGGCTGTGGTAAAATCAATATTCTGATATTCTTTGAGTTAATTTGGGAAATAGAAACTCAATAAAAACTTGTTTCCCATGGTGCCCCAGGTTAATGAGTTTAAATTTGCTTGATTCAGTTAATCACGTAATTAGAAACTTGTAATCAATCGATGAGCAACATCGAAAAGGTAATCATTCGATGAGCAACAGTCGTCACATTAACTAATACAACGTCATGACACCTTACAGTGAAATGCTTACTTACCAATGGTGCCAAAAAAAAGGTATATGTGTGTGTGTTTAGGTAAGTAAAGAAATAAAACAACAGTAGAAAGACATTTGAAAAAAGAGTTGCAAGGCTATGTCGTGTCTTTGGCTATGCCGGATTAAGTGATATGACATGCTAATCTATAAAATAATTAATCTGTAATTAATATTACCTGATTGAGCTAATCATGTAAATGTAATTAACAAGGAGAGTCGGGGCACCCCAAAATAATATTTATAGAGCTGTTATCTTCCGAATAAACTCTTAAAGACCTAGTAATATTTTACATCAATAGCAGTCAATATTAATCGTCACCTAAATTCAGTCTCATCTGAAAGTTGTACGAACCCTGGCTAACAAGTTGAATCAACAATACAAAAATTGGGTTTAATTATTTATATACTAAATACCTAACTAATCACACAGAATTACATATACACATAATTAATCATAACTTGATTACAAATTACGTCATAAAGGAAAACATCCCTAGCGGGCGGAACAGATATGACAGCTGGTTTCACAAAAGAAAAGGGGCTGGGTTTAAGTGAAAGAGCGGGAAGACTGAGGGACAAAGGTAGAAGCTGTGTTATCATAAATACAGTATCTTATGCATTCTAAATTAGTGCCCATTTGGAAAAGGAAAATGCAATAAATATTTACTCTGAGCTGCGCTTCGGTAGGTTGGTGGTAGATGGAAGGCCGTGTTGCCCAACCGAGTCCTTTGTCCTTTGATGAATGTCTCTGCTGGTAAATTGAATACGTTGTAGTAATGTCGTTGTGTGGTAGACTGGATACTCTGTCTGTTCTTTCCTAACCTGCATTTGCAGCTGCTGTTGCTAACTCAACGGCTAGGAGGTATCACTTCTGTAGTGAATAAGAGTTCAAAGTTCATACCATTCGCAACCAAAGCGCACGCTGATGTTGGCTTCGTTCTGTAGTTATTATCTGAACCATTCTGACATCGGACCGTCGTCCTCACATCCTCGGAACAGAAGGTTACATTGTCGTCAAGGCTTTATATAGGAAGGGAGAGGAGGGCATGTTTGAAAAGTTTTATAGCCTATGTCCCTTCACAGGGGCGGGCCACTGATTGAGCAAAGCCCTAACCTTATGAAAACCCACATCTCACATTTTAGAAGCTAAAATCACATTTCATCCCATCACAAATAATTTCATATTCAAACATTTAAATTGAACAACAATTCCATGTGAATCCGATAACTCTGATGTGTAGACTTTCCACTGTAGAGTTTATGTAATCATATCATTGATGAGAATGTCTCAGATGACAACCAAACATCTGACATATGTTCAATTGTTCAGATTACCAGAATATAGTTCATTTCCCCCCACCTTCTGATGTTCCCAGAATCTCTATGTTAACCAAAGGGGTTTGCAAATGTAACATCAGTAGGGCAGAGAGAGGAAAAAGGGGGGGAGGGAAGAGGTATTTATGACTGTCATAAACCTACCCCCAGGCCAACGTCATCACAGCTATATACAGACACCTGTTAGTCAGGCTTATTGAGGTAGAATGTACATGTAGGTATCGTTAAAGTGACTGTGCATATATGATGAACAGAGAGTAGCAGAAGCGTAAAAAGAGGGATTGGCGGGTGGTGGGACACAATGCAGCCCGGTTAGCCAATGTGCGGGAGCACTGGTTGGTCGGGCCAATTTAGGTAGTATGTACATGAATGTATAGTTAAAGTGACTAAGCATATAAGATAAACAGAGAGTAGCAGCAGCCTAAAAGAGGGGTTGGGGGGGGCACACAATGCAAATAGTCCGGGTAAGAAGCCTTTTTGTCCAAGACTTGGCACTCCGGTACAGCTTGCCATGCGGTAGTAGAGAGAACAGTCTATGACTGGGGTGGCTGGGGTCTTTGACAATTTTTAGGTCCTTCCGCTGACACCGCCTGGTGTTGAAGTCCTGGATTGCAGGCAGCTTTGCCTCAGTCATGTACTGGGCCGTAAGCACAACCCTCTGAAGTGCCTTGCGGTCATTGGCCGAGCAATTGCCGTACCAGGCAGGATGCTCTCGATGTTGCAGCTGTAGAACCTTTTGAGGATCTCAGGACCCATGCCAAATCTTTCTGGTTTCCTGAGGGGGAATAGGCTTTGTCGTGCCCTCTTCACGACTGTCTTGGTGTGTTTGGACCAATCTAGTTTGTTGTTGATGTGGACACCAAAGAATTTGAAGCTCTCAATCTGCTCCACTACAGCCCCGTTGATGAGAATGTGGACGTGCTCGGTGCTCCTTTTCCTGTAGTCCACAATCATCTCCTTAGTCTTGGTTACATTGAGGGATAGGTTGTTATTCTGGCACCACCCGGCCAGGTCTCTGACCTCTTTCCTATAGGCTGTCTTGTCGTTGTCGGTGATCAGGCCTACCACTGTTGTGTCGTCAGCTGTGTCGTCAATTATTGATTTCAGCTTGTATTTGTATCACATTCCCAGTGGGTCAGAAGTGTACATGCACTCAATTAGTATTTGCTAGCATTGCCTTTAAATTTTTTAACTTGGGTCAAACGTTTTGGGTAGCCTTCCACAAGCTTCCCACAATAAGTTGGGTGAATTTGGCCCAGTCCTCCTGACAGAGCTGGTGTAACGGAGTCAGGTTTGTAGGCCTCCTTGCTCGCACACGCCTTTTCAGTTCTGCCCCCAAATTTTCTATAGTATTGAAGTCAGGGCTTTGTGATGGTCACTCCAATACCTTGACTTTGTTGTCCTTAAGCCATTTTGCCACAACATTGGAAATATGCCTGGGGTCATTATTAATTTGGAAGACCCATTTGCAACCAAGCTTTAACTTCCTGACTGATATCTTGAGATACCAGATATTGAGTTACCTCAATATATCCACATAATTTTCCTGCCTCATGATGCCATCTACTTTGTGACGTGCACCAGTCCCTCCTGCAGCAAAGCACCCCCACAACATGATGCTGTCACCCCCGTGCTTCATTGTTGGGATGGTGTTCTCCAGCTTGCAAGCCTCCCCCTTTTTCCTTCAAACATAACGATGGTCATTACAGCCAAACAGTTCTATTTTCATTTCATCAGATCAGAAGACATTTCTCCAAAAAGTACGATCTTTGTCCCCATGTGCAGTTGCAAACCGTAGTCTGGCTTTTTTAATGGCGGTTTTGGAGCAGTGGCTTCTTCCTTGCTAAGCGGCCTTTCAGGTTATGTCGATATAGGACTTGTTTTACTGTGGAAATTGATACTTTTGTACCCGTTTCCTCCAGCATCTTCACAACGTCCTTCGCTGTTGTTCTGGGATTGATTTGCACTTTTCGCACCAAAGTACGTTCATCTCTAGGAGACAGAACGTGTCTCCTTCCTGAGCGGTGTGACGGTAGCGTGGTCCCACGGTGTTTATACTTGCGTACTATTGTTTGTTCAGATGAAGGTGGTACCTTCAGGCATTTGGAAATTGCTCCCAAGGATGAACCAGACTTGTGGAGGTCTACAAATGTTTTTTTCTGAGGTCTTGGCTGATTTCTTTTGATTTTCCCATGATTTCAAGCAAAGAGGCACTGAGTTTGAAGGTAAGCCTTGAAATACATCCACAGGTACACCTCCAACTCAAATGATGTCAATTAGCCTATCAGAAGATTCTAAAGCCATGACATCATTTTGTGTTTAAAGGCACAGTCAACTTAGTGTATGTACACTTCTGACCCACTTAAATTGTGATACAGTGAGTTAAGGGAAATAATCTGTCCGTAAACAATTGTCGGAAAACTCATGCACAAAATAGATGTCCCAACCGACTTGTCAAAACTATAGTTTGTTAACAAGAAATGTGTGTAGTGGTTGAAAAACAAGTTTTAATGACTCCAACCTCAGTGGATGTACATTTCTTTAACTGTACATTAGAGTGTCTAGTTTTATTAACAGATGCCTCAGGAGTGCTCAACTGGCACCTTCATTAAATAGTACCCGCAAAACACCAGTCTCAACATCAACAGTGAAGAGGCGACTCCGGGATGCTGGCCTTCTAGGCAGAGTTGCAAAGAAAAAGACATATCTCAGACTGGCCAATAAAAATAAAAGATTAAGATGGGCAAAAGAACACAGACACTGGAAAGAGTAACTCTGCCTAGAAGGTCAGCATCCCGGAGTCGCTTCTTCACTGTTGACATTGAGACTGGTGTTTTGTGGGTACTATTTAATGAAGCTGCCAGTTGAGGATTTGTGAGTCGTCTGTTTCTCAAACTATGCACTCTAATGACTTGTCCTCTTGCTCAGTTGTGCAACGGGGCCTCCCACTCCTCTTTCTATTCTATTTAGAGCCAGTTTGCGCTGTTCTGTGAAGGGAATAGTACACAGCATTGTACCAGATCATCAGTTTCTTGACAATTTCTTGCATGGAATAGCCTTCATTTCTCAGAACAAGAATAGACTGAAGAGTTACAGAAGAAATGTATTTGGTTCTGGCCATTTTGAGCCTGTAATCGAACCCACCAACGCTGATGCTCCAGATAGCCAACTAGTCTAAAGAAGGCCAGTTTTATTGCTTCTTTAAATCAGAACAACCGTTTTCAGCTGCGCTAACATAATTTCAAAAGGGTTTTCTAATGATCTATTAGCCTTTTAAAATCATAAACTTGTATTAGCTAACACAACGTGCTAGAAACACAGGAGTGATGGTTGCTGATCATGGGCCTCTGTACACCTAAGTAGATATTCCATAAAAAATCTGCCGTTTCCAGCTACAATAGTCATTTACAACATTAATAATGTCTACACTGTATTTCTGATCTATTTGATGTTATTTTAATGGACAACATGTTTTGCTTTTCTTTCAAAACCAAGTACATTTCTAAGTGACCTCAAACTTTTGAACGGTAGTGTAAATGTAATGGTTACTGTTAATTTGTGATTTTTGTTTATTGTCTCTTCCACTTGCTTTGGCAAAGTAAACACGTGTTTCCAATGCCAACAAAGGCCTTTGAATTGAGGGGAGAGGGAGAAAATGAGAAAAGAGAAGGTGAGAGAGACAGAGACAATAAGAACAGTGTGGAGCAGCTTGCTGCTACTGTATTTTTCACCACCCACCACTAGGCTGAGGAGAGGGGCTGCAGCTCTGCATCATGTGAGATGAGATTTGCATTTATTAGGAATCCCCATTAGCTGTTGCCAAGGCAGCAGCTACTCTTCCTGGAGTCCAAACACATTAAGTCACTTATATATAAACAAAATTATTTATTTTTAATTTAACAAGGCAAGTCAGTTAAGAACAAATTATTATTTACAATGATGGCCTACAAGCCAGTGGGACCAAGTCATTGTTTTACAAGTCACAAGTAAGTCTCAAGTCAAGACAGGCAGGTCCGAGTCAAGCCTCAAGTCAAGACCGTCAAGTATTAAGTCAAGTCTCAAGTCCTAAACTTTGAGTTGAGTCCTAAACAAGTCATAATGTGCTCTTCACCAAATGTAATACCATTTCATATTTTTAACAAGAGTGATAGTATATTACATTTACGCAAATCATGAGTGCTTTTAAAAATATATATATTTTTATTTCTTTCCAAATAAACTTTATATTTCCATGGAAATACATGGGTAGCCATGACAAAGACACACACCCGATAGTGATCAACTATCGAGGATCGCTATGGGGCGCAATCGGGCGATGTAGGCTTGTACACAATCGCCCAACCACACACACATACAGACAGACACACTCTCTGTGTGGTTACAGTAGGCTAATGCATGTCAATGGTTTTAGGAACAGCAGTAACATCAGGCAGGATTTAGGCTACCAACTGCCTAGCTAGTTGTAGCTCAATCTTGGGTGCAATGATCACGTTCCCGCACTGACTGACTGTGTGGAGGCTCATTGATTTAACGTTACGTTATCCTACATGATACACTAGTAAAGTAATAAAATATATAGCTGTCGGCTATATTAGCCATGACTTACCGTTCTTTGTGCAGCTTCAAATGTCGAACAAAGTTGGAAATTGTTGCGCCTCCTTCTGTAATTTCCTTCCCGCATGTTGTGCAAGTTGCAATCCGTTTTTTGTTGATACAGCGTAGTTTTTCTATCCGAAAATAATCATTTTGGGTATCATCTCTCCAAGGGCTCTATCTGAATTCACCTGCCAACTTTCCTCTGCGCTGCCATGCACAACTTTTTCTCAGCTGGCACAACTTGATTGGCTGCTGTCCGATTCAAACTGTAATCCGTTAAATGAAGAGTTGATGCGTTGCACACTTTTTTTAACAGCATCATTTTTAATATTTGGGCTTGGGGAGGGTATCAAGTCAGGTTGAGTCATAAGGCTCAAGTCCAAGTCAAGAGTCATTGGTGTTAAAGTCGAGTTGCAAGTCATCATATTTGTAACTCAAGTCTGACTTGAGTCCAAGTCATGTGACTCAAGTCCACACCTCTGCTACAACAGTGGGTTAACTGCCTTGTTCAGGGGCAGAACAACAGCTTTTTACCTTGTCAGTTCGGGGTTTCGATCTAGCAACCTTCCGGGTACTTTGTTCGAGGCATTATAGCCTGTGTTAAGCTTCACGGTCGTTTCTTTGTTTTGTTCGCGACATTTACCTAAATAAACAGAAATGTACGCTCACCACGCCACACTTTGGTCTACTTCTTACGACGCCTGTGACACAGGCCCAGCTCCAGCTACACTTGATCCCTGAATGGTTCTATGCAGTACTGTGCACCTCCCATAGTCTGTTCTGGACTTGGGGATTGTAAAGAGACCTCTGGTGGCATATGCATGGATGTAGTATAAACAGACAGCAAGGCACATTCAGCTTGTCAACACTTCTTACAGAAATGAACAGAGAACATGTCTGGAGAGGGAGGTCATGGACCAGCTGGGAGGATCAGTCAACCAAGACAACCCAGCTTCACACACACACACGCACACAGCATCATTGGAGCGTTTTAAGTGTTGAAATAAATTGAATTTTAATTTGTTTTAGGATATTTAATTCAAATTTTATCATTTTGAATTTGTGTTAGGAAATATTTGGTATTTATAATGCACTTAATTTGTAATGCACAAAATGAATCCTAAAATGAACTTGCATTTCATGATTTGAAACTGAATTAAATGAATATTACATTCAGTTTTAATATGCAATTTCTAAATTCAGATTCAAAACGGCTCTAAAACATCATGCTGGTACTTTGCCAGACAGGAAATGTAGAAGAACAAGGATAAATCTGACTCCCTTCCAGACAATTCCCAAGTAACTAAGGCTACCACCTGAACTCATTAATGGCCATTGCATCGACTGTTTTTGCTGGCGGAAGAAGCAAGACAGTACTGAGCACAAAGCAGTCATTTTAACCAACTCTTTTAAGAAAGAACTCTTATTTGATATTAGGCTATACATGATCAAGCACAATGTAGTGCGATGCCACTGTACCACCACTGTCACGGTAAGTTTAACTGTCCGTCATGCTTTGATTACTCGCAAAGCTAATTAGTTGAATGCAGGATACAGTAGGTGGTTAGTTTGTTAGAATAGGTAAAAACTAAAACTAAGACAAAGTGTGACACATTGATTGATGTTTAATTTTTTTTATCAGACCAACCACAACAGCCCAAAACAGGTTTCGTATGAAGGTAGCTAGCTATGCTAGCAACAGTTTACTCCATACCATGGCCTGGTTAGCCAGATCCAGATGTTTTAACATGTAGCCATGGTTACCACCCCACCCCCCAGTCTCATACAGTAACATATGTACACTGTTTGTTGGCAACCAGACAGTGCCTTGCCCCCTAGAGTTTGTTTAGCAGACAAATAAAGAAGCCAGCACACACTCCAACTCAGTTTAAAGTGGGCAAAAGTAGTGACATTTTTTGACATCCTCATTAAATGATTACATTTTGGTCAGATGTATAGACCATCCTTTCTTAAAGTATGGGTCACAACACATGTTGGGTAGCAATTGGTCAGAGTAAATGTCTAATTATATAATTGATTACTGGAATTGATTTGTCCAAGTGCAAATGCACTCACTGTTCAGTGCACTCTCTGCTTAGCACCTGATCTTTTTTTCTGCAGTTTTCTTGAAGATCACTCCGCGACCCACACGCTGCTGCGCTGTCGTTCAGCAGCAGATGATGCGCTGTCAGCCACTGACTTGTCATTCCCACTCCCCGCTGTCATCAAATGGACTCAAGCTAGCCACAAGTTCTGACTGAACTCAATCGTCATGAAACGCAAATACAGCGATGAGTTTCTCTCTCTTGGTTTCATACACACTTTGAGAAATAATGAGGAATGCCCACAATGTGTTTTGTGCTGGGAAGTGCTTAGTAATGAGTCTCTCAAAATTAACAAATTAGTAAAACATCCACAGCATGAGGGTAAACCCAGGGAGTTCTTTCAGAACAGGGAAGAATGAGGGTAAACCCAGGGAGTTATTTCAGAACAGGGAAGAATGCTTCAGGAAACATTGCGCCCACAGTGGAAAAGTAAGTCATCTAGCAAGGCATTGTTGTCATTTTATCTCTCATACTAGTAGATGCGAGTTTCTCTTTCAAACAATCCCCTGACCTTGTACACATCTAATAGCTAACATTAGCCACAGCAAGCTACAGTAGCAACCGTAAGTAACAGTTACACAGATGAAGGTGAAAAATGATCAGGTCTACTGTACATCTTATTGTAGAAATGATTGTTTGCAACTGTTGCTGTTAAAATACAAGTAATACTTTTTTATTCTGAACTGGAATAAACTGAAGCAAGATGCTTTTAGAGGCAAACCCACTCACACAGGTCTGGGTTGTTGATCTACAGCAGGAAGCGATCTCCTGCCTGACTGAGAAAGCAGTAGATGTTCTGAACCAGTTTGGCACCACATACCTATGCGAGTCAGGTATACTTAAAAAACATGTACAGAAACAGACGCAATGCTGAGCATCACCTCCATGTTACACTGTCAAAACCAGAGTCCAGAATAGACATGCTTGTTAAAAACTTCAACCTGTGTGATTTGGTCAATCAGCATATTCCAGCTCTGAATAAACAAATAGTTATTGTATTTTAACAGCAACAGTTCCAACTTGGACTTTTTTTTCACCAATACTTTCTACAGTAAGATGTGCAGTAGGCATGATCCTTTTTCATCTGTACTATTACTTAGAGTTGCACTATCAAAAACTGAGCCTGTGTGTGTGTTCTGTTATACATCGTTTTGAGATGTTAAGTAGGTGGATGGATGATCTCTGCATGTGTGGTTCCCACCGTGAAGCATGGCGGGCCCTCACACCTACGGCCCTCAAAGAACTTCACTCAACTCTATGCAAACTGGAAACCACATATCCTAAAGCCGCATTTATTGTAGCTAATCTGTGGAAAAAAGCTAATCTGAGGAAAACGCTACCAAAGTTCTACCAACACAGGGACTGTAGCACTCGCTCTGAGAAATCATTGAACCACTACTACTTAGCTTTTCGAAATGCTTACAAGGCCCTCCCCCGCCCTCCCTTCGGTAAATCTGATCCTCCTTTCCTATAGGCAGAAACTCAAACTGGAAGTACCCGTGCTAAAGACTATTCAACGATGGTCTGGCCAATCGTAATCCATACTTCAAGATTGCTTTGATCACACGGACTGGGATATTTTCCTGGTAGCCTGTGAGATCAACATCAATGAACACACAGATATGGTGACTGAGATTATCAGGAAATGTATAGGAGATGTTGTACCCACTGTGACTATTAAAACCTACCCCAAAATTTGTTTTGTTAGAGGCATTTTTGCCTGTGTTAAGCTTCACGGTTGTTTCTTTGTTTTGTTGTTTTGTTGGAGACATTTACCTAAATAAACAGAAATGTATGCCCACCACACAGCACTTTGGTCTACTTCTTACATCGCCCGTGACAGAACTACCCACCACCAAAGGATCAAGCAGAGTGGCCAGGAAAGGCAGGGGGGCACACGGGACGGTCAGCGGAGGATGGAACCAGAGCCAGTCGGGGTGAACTTGGAAGGGAGCGAAGGTAGTGAAGCAGAGACAGTGAAGGACTTGATGGGGAGATTGGAGGAGGGCTATGAGAGAGCTGCTGTGATGGTGCATGAGGCACAACATTCGCCTAACAGAGAGTGTTCTCGGTTTGATGTCACCTGAGTCAGCTCTCCATACTCGTCCTGAGATGCGTGCTAGCCGTCTGGTGAAAACTGTGCCAGTCCCACGCACCAGGCCTCCTGTGCGCCTCCCCAGCCCTGCACGTCTTGTGCCAGCTCGGCGCTCCAGACCTCCAGTGCGCCTCCACAGCCCGGAGAGTCAAGTGCCAAGGATACGCACCAGATCTCCAGTGCTCCCCCACAGCCCGTTCTATCCTGTGCCTCCTCCAAGGACCAGGCCTCCAGTAGGTCTCCTGGTTCATCCCGTGCCTCCTCCATGGACCAGGCCTCCAGTAGGTCTCCCCAGCCTGGTGAGTCCGGTGCCTGCTCCACGGGCCAGTCTGGGGCCACCAGCAAGGGTGCCCAGTCCAGGATCCACAGCGAGGGAGCCCAGTCCGGGGTCCGCAGCGAGGGAGCCCAGTCCGGGGTCCGCAGCGAGGGAGCCCAGTCCGGGGTCCGCAGCGAGGGAGCCCAGTCCGGGGCCCGCAGCGAGGGAGCCCAGTCCGGGGCCCACTGCGAGGGTCCCCAGTCCGGGGTCGGCGACGGGGGTCCCCGCACCAGAGCCGCCACCGCGGATAGATGCCCACCCAGACCCTCCCCTATAGGTTCAGGTTTTGCGGCCGGAATCCGCACCTTTGAATGGGGTGGGGGGTGGGGGTACTCTCACCTCCCAAACTACACGAATCAGATCTAATCACGTAGGTCAACTATTTTGGATTGAAAACGGCGAATTTCGCCGGAAGGTGATTAGTTTGCAACCCTGAACAAAGGAGCTGATTATGGACTTCACAAAACAGCAGAGGGAGCACCCCCCCTATCCACATCAACAGGACTGCAGTGGAAAAGCTGAAAGCTTCAAGTTCCTTGGCGTACACATCACTGACAAACTGAAATGGTCCACCCAACACAGAAAGTGTGGTGAAGAAGGCAGGAGGCTGAAGAAATTTGCTTTGGCACCTAAAACACTCACCACCTGGTATGGCAACTGCTCCGCCCGCAACTGCAGGGTTCTCCAGAGGGTGGTGTGTCTGCCCAAGGCATCACCGGGGGCAAACTACCTGCCCTCCAGGACACCTACAGCACCTGATGTCACAGGAAGGCCAAAAATATCATCAAGGACAACAACCACCCAAGCCACTGCCTGTTCACCCCAATATCATCCAGAAGGTGAGGTCAGTACAGGTGCATCAAAGCTTGGAAAGAGAGACTGAAAAACAGCTTCTATCTCAAGGCCATCAGTCTGTTAAATAGCCATCACTAGCACCTTAGAGGCTGATGCCCTATATACATAGACTTGAAATCACTGACCACTTTAATAATGGAACACTAGTCACTTTAATAATGTTTACATATTTTGCATTACTCGTCTCATATGTATATACTGTATTCTATTCTACTGTATTTTAGTCTATGCCGCTCTGACATTGCTCATCCAAATATTGATATATCCCATTCCTTTAGATGTGTGTACTGTGTATTGTTTTGAAATGGTTAGAAATTACTTTAGATATTACTGCACTGTTGGAACTAGAAACACAAGCATTTCCCTACACCCTCAATAACATTATCTTTTTTTGTGACACAAAAAAATGTATTTGATTTGAATGGTTAACAAAGAAATAGGTTATTCATTTTACTTTAGTTGTTCTACAAACGTTGGGCAATATGTTTTCATTTTGAATACATTGTAAGGATGCATGATGCGACTAATGATGATTTTAAAAAAGTTGCTTGAAAGGCATGAGCTCCGATTTATTTATTTTTTTGCGCAGGCTGTACACACTACCTCAGTCACTCATTCACAATTTGACAAGCACTTGATAATGCCTAGAATCTCACGGCGGCATCCCCTTTGTGTGGCCGTAATGGTCCCTAAAAAATAAATCCATGCTGTTTGTGTCCAGTGGCCTTTTCGTCAGCCAACAAGATGAGTAGGCCTAATGAACAGCAAAAGCACTAGCTTATGTCAATCTATTATCCCCCATTGTACTAAGGTCGACCTATTCTACTCTGTATGAGAAATAAATACATAGTCTGGGACAGCTGTGGGATGCGATAAATCTCAAATTAATACAACCACTAGCATCAAAATAACTTTTTTTACACAGTGTGGCTGACAACATTTAGCTTAAAATGTTGATAACTATTAGGCTAATTCTTCACATTATAAGTGCGGGAATGCACACATGGTAGCAGGATATAAGTGAAAATATTCCATTAACGGAAAACACCATTATCATAAGCAACCGCAAATGCAATTATGCATGTAATGTTTTTATTATAAAAGGTGCATTTTTAGGGTGAAAATTATCTTCCCCAAACTTGGAACTCACACGCTTCTTATGTATGCCAGTTAGGCTCTACACACCTTGTAAAGCCGATTAATGTGCATCATTTTTTAGAAGTTATTCAGCCACTGTAATTGTGATACAAACCTTATTAAAACATGTAGGCCTATGGGCAAGGAAACATGAGGAGCGTGACTATGATTCGAAAAAGTCACAAAAAACGTCATTGTTTCTTATGCTGGGCATCATTCACAAGTGATAATATATAATTCAAAGGTTCTACAGCTGCACCATCGAGAGCATACTGACTGGTTGCATCACTGGCTGGTATGGGAACTGCTCAGCCTCCGGCCGCAAGGCACTACAGAGGGTAGTGCGTAAGGCTCAGTACATCACCGGGGCCAAGCTTCCTGCCATCCAGGACCTCTATACCAGGCGATGTCAGAGGAAGGCCCTAAAAGTTGTCAAAGACTCCCAGTCATAGACTGTTCTCTCTGCTACCGTATGGCAAGCGATACCAGAGTGCCAAGTCTAGGACAAAAAGGCTTCTTAACAGCTTCTAACCCCAAGTAATAAGACTCCTGAAAAGCTAATCAAAGGGCTACCCAGACCCCTCTTTTACACTGCTGCTACTCTCTGTTCATTAACTACTGTATGCATAGTCCTTTTAACTCTACCTACATGTAACCTCAATTACCTCGACTAACCGGTGTCCCTGCACATTGACTCTGTACCGGTACCCTCTGTATATACCCTCTGCTATTGTTATTTTACTGCTGCTGTTAAATTATCTGTTACTTTTCTTTTAAATTGATATATTTTTTACTATTTTATTCTCATTTTTTTTTACATTTCTTTTTTTTCTTAAAACATTGCTGGTTCAGGGCTTGTAAGTAAGCATTTCACTGTAAGGTCTACCTACACCTGTTGTATTCGGCGCATGTGACAAATACAATTTGATAGGCTAATATTGTCACCCATCAGACTATTCTTGATTTACTCTTGTTTTACCAATACTAAATAATAATAATAATAATAATAATAATAATATTATATATATGTGTGTGTGAAATTTGTTTTGATTTAGAATGAATCATTATCATGCACCTATATGGAAACAGGAGCAGTGGGAAAAAATACATGTCATCTATGCACTTAAATAGCAAAGGGAGGACACCTTTCCCTGTGGTTTATTTTTCATGCTAGCCAGGTATGCTATACTCCTGTTGTAATATAAGCAATGTGCTTAACAATAGGAAAGTTGACAAAAAAAATATAGTAGGCATAGCCTATAGAAAGCTGATTGGGCTGAGGCCATCACTCTGTTTTCTCGTGCAATTGCATAGCCGATTGAAATGTAGCGCAACATGAGCTGATGGGGTCTCATGAAGTGTTTAACTAGATTTTCGAATACATTTGCATTGACGTCAGAGTGATTAGATAGCACAGCTATTTTCAGGTCTCTCCAGAGTTGTTAGATCGGGTTCAAGTCTGGGTTCAGGCTGGGTCACTCAAGGACATTAAGAGACTTGTCCCAAAGCCACTCCTGCATTGTCTTGGCTGTGTGCTTAGGGTCGTCGCCCCAGTCTGAGGTCCTGAGCACTCTGGAGCAGGTTTTCATCAAGGATCTCTCTGTACCTTGCTCCATTCATCTTTCCCTCGATCCGGACTTGTCTCCCAGTCCCTGCCACTAAAAAACATCCCCACAGTATGATGCTGCCACCACCATGCTTCACCATAAGGATGGTGCCAGGTTTCCTCCAGACGTGATAATTGCCAAAGAGTTCAATCTTGGTTTCTTCAGACCAGAGCATCTTGTTTCTCATGGTCTGAGAGTCCTTTACGCGCCTTCTGGCAAACTCCAAGCCGGCTGTCACTTTTTACTCTAACATAAAGGCCTGATTGTTGGAGTGATGCAGAGATGGTTGTCCTTCTGGAAGGTTCTCCCATCTCCACACGGGAATTCTGGAACTCTGTCAGAGTGACCATCGGGTTCTTGTTCACCTCCCTGACCAAGGCCCTTGTCCCCCGATTGCGCAGTTTGGCCAGGCGGCCAGTTCTAGGAACAGTCTTGGTGGTTCCAAACTTCTTCATTTTTAGAATGATGGAGACCTTGGGGACCTTCAGTGCTACAGACATTTTTTGGTACCCTTCCCCAGATCTGTGCCGACACAATCCCGTCTCGGAGCTCTACGGACAATTCCTTCGACCTCATGGCTTGGTTTTTGCTCTGACACGCACTGTCAACTCTACAGACATGTGTGTGCCTTTCCAAATCATGTCCAGTCAATTGCATTTACCACAGGTGGACTCCAATTAAGTTTTAGAAGCATCTCAAGGATGATCAATGGAAACAGGATGCACTTGAACTCAATTTCGAGTCTCATAGCAAAGGGTCTGAATACTTCTGTAAATAATTTGCAAAAACCTGTTTTAGCTTTGTCATTATGGGGTGTTGTGTGTAGAATGATGCGAATCAATTTTAGAATAAGGCTGTAATGTAAGAAAATGTGGAAAAAGTCAAGGGGTCTGAATACTTTCCGAATGCATTGTATAGTGTATGTTACTGTATGAGACTGGGGGGTAAACCATGGCTACATGTTAACACATCTCAACACCTGGATATGGCTAACCAGGCCATGGTATGGGGTAAACTGTTGCTAGCATAGCTAACTGCCTCCATAAGAAGCCTGTTTTGTGCTGATCTGGTTGCTCTGATTAAATAAAATGAAACAACCAATGTGTTACAGTTTCCCTTAGTTGTACTTATCCCAAGAGTTTACATTACAGTTGACAAGCAGCTAAGTTAGCAACGTATTTCTCTAACCTATTCTAGCTAGTTAGCTAAAGTTACCCCCTATAGTACATTCCAATATTTAGCGTTGTGAGTGGTCAAAGTATGACAGAGTTAAAACTTACCGTTGAGAGCGGTGGTACAGCGGCATCACGCCACATTGTGCTTGATCTGGTGTAATATCAAAGACAACTCCTTTCTTAGAAAAGTCAGTTAATATGAATGCTCACTGGTGACGCTTGCTTATTCTGCCAGCAAAGACAGTCAACGCAACAGCCATTAATGCGGTCAGGTAGCCTGTTTTACTTTGCGATTGGCTGGAAGGGAGTTCGATTTATCATTGCTCTTCTACACTTCCTGGCTGGCAAAGTACCACGATGTTGTTGAGAGCAGTTTTGAATCTGAATTTGAATGCATCTGAGAAAATGAATTCATGGAACTTGGGTAAACTTGAAATGATAGTTTGTAAATGTGATACCCAGAAAACGAATGCAATATCTACCACATTGAAACTGAATATATAAATATTGAATTTGAATATTGAATTATATTTTAAAATGCAATATTCATTCAAATCAGTTTCAAATCATGAAATACAAATAAATAAATAAAATTCAAATACAATTTCGGTTGGCATTGAAATCGCTCCATAAGCATCCCTATGGTGCTACTGTTATGATTTTATTTATTTACCTTTATTTAGCCAGGTAGGCAAGTTGAGAACAAGTTCTCATTTACATGATACCTTACAGTCTCTGAGATTCAAACCTGGGTGCATGTGTATAGCAGGGTTGGGCCAAACTCTGTTTCAATCCAGTCAATTTAGGAAGTTTGACAATTCCAAATCAAGAATTTTCATGGATTTCCCTATTTTTGAGCTGGAATTGTAGTTAAATCTTCTGAAGAATTCAAATGGAATTCACGCCAACCCTCATGTGCATCTGTATTTATGGTTATAAGTTATCTGTGTATGGCTGTGTGTGCTAGCAGGTGCATCTCTCTTTCTGAACTGCTATTCTGAGAAGACGAGGCTGCTCTTGAACTTGTCCTTGTGATTCTTCAGCATGATGTCACTGTCTATGACCACCTGTTGGAACCACATCTACTACCCATTCAGGCCCTCCAACATCTCCTGCATCTGGGGGGAGAGAAGGGGGCTTAGAGGTGTGTGTGGGGGTTGGGTGTGTGTGTGCACGTACGGTGCATATGTGTGTTCATCCGTGTGTGGTGTGTGTGTGTGCTACTCACAGCCTGGTCCACGGTGACATCATACTTTTCCAGAATAGCAAACTGTTCATGGATGGGAAGGGATCTGACACTATATTCTGAAGGTCCACCTCCAACTCAAACCCAACTGTCCTATGTGACCTCAGTGTTGAACATATAGATCCTGTCATGTGGATGTGCATGGTAAATATGTCTAAGCCTGCAGACTAGACAGTGAGAGTGTGCAATATTGTCTTATGGATTTGTCTGGGACAGTGCTATGTAAATCGTTGGAGAGTCAACACTCCATGCGTGTACACTACATGCTGCTCTGGCTCAGCACTTTGTTATTGAGCTTTGTCGATAGAACAATCAGACATGTTTCTTTCTTTGAATTCATTCTGACCTTTGTTCAAATCTGTTTTGTATTGTATTTTACTGTACTTTCATACAGTTTTGAACGCAGAACACAAATGTTGGCCAAGTATCATTTTGGACTAATATGGGTTGAAGCCAAAAGCAGAAACCAATCTGGCAAACAAGCTACCACCCCTCCCCCTTCCTATCCATGTTGCCAGACCTGGCGAAGTCGGCGTCGAAGGAGGACACGGGGGGGGGTTGAGGCGCTGGTGTCTTCTGATGAAGGGGTCCTTGTTGATCCCCTGGATCTCTCTGTGTTTGTCCCAGGGCTTCAGGTAAGCCTGTGTTAGCTGTCATCCCTGCTGCTCCCGCTGCCTGGATCTTGCCAATCTCCTTATCTTGTTCTGGGGTCAGAGATGGAGAGGATCACCATATAAAATAGGTCAAAGCTCCTAACATCTGATACAGGATCAGCTATATTGGAAATGTCCTCATCTTTCTGGGTTTGGCGAGAGAGAGAGGGGGATGTGTAAAGGAATCACCTTATGGAGTAAGTGAGAGAAGAGGTAAAAGCCCCTATTCTAACAACTGATACCAGGTCAGATATTTTGGTTTAAACTTTAAATTCATTCCATTTTCTCTTACGAAATATAATTGTATCTAAATGAGACAAACCAGGATAAACAAATACAAATGACTATGATGAAATTAATGAAATGTTGCGTATATTAGCCTGATCTGAGATCAGTGAATAAAAGCACCTTCTACCTCAAACTCACCATATGGTACATAGAGTGCTGTACACTTGACTACATAAGAGCACATGCTTCCACACATAGTTAAATACAGTGAGTTGACACCCTTTTGACACATTGTAACAGGCACTTACACTTTTCATGAGTGAACACATTTAACAGCCTGGCGGGTGTCACTGGGGATCAACTAGACCATGCTGATTAGGGTTCAGAACCTAACAGTTGTAGTATTCCCCCTCAATGGAGATATGGCTGGAGACAGACAGACAGACAGACACACTCACACACACACATATACACACATGGAGAGCAACCTCTGGTCTACTCCAGTCCACCATCTTCTGACGGTTTGATTAAAGCCAGAGTCAGAGGGAGACTTGTTACTCTCTGTGGAAGACCAGCTGTCAATCAACCCAGGAGACAGCTGACAGGGAGAGCTGATTAAAATAGATTGATGAGAAGAGAGGATGGAGAGAAATGGTATAAGAGGAACAGGGTTAGGAAATGTTGTGAGAGAATAAGGCAAGGGTGAAGGAGCAGGGGATGAAGGTGAGGAGGAGGTATGGTAACGAGGGATGAGGAGGGGTGATACTGGACAGGGGGGTGAGGATGGAGTGCAAATGAAGAGGAGGAGGGAAGGGGGGATGGGGGTAAGGATGAAGAGACTAAATGAAATCTTAGGGATCTATATGAAGAGAAGGAGTGAAAAATGAAAGATGGATGAGGTGAGAAAAGGTGAGGGGTCAGAAGCGAAGACAAAGAAGAGGAATGAACTGAAGAACAGGGCAAGAATCAGGAGAGGGATCTAACCTATGTGTTTGTGTGTTACCTATGATGCAGCAAACAGGTTTCCTCTGTGAGAGTCTGCATGTGAGGTGTGGGAGGCATTTGAACACAGAGATGGGGCTGATCAGCTGAGAAATTATGTTTTTCGCGGTCTGTGGTAGCTTCTGAAGGGTCGGGGAGAATGCTACTTGTTGATGCACACACAGACAGACAGACAGACAGACAGACAGACAGACAGACAGACAGACAGAAACACGACCCATTGCCACTTACACTAACCAACGTGTTCTGCCTCTCTAGTCAAAGACCTAAAGAACTTGCAGAGAGCTCTCCTCCAATCATTATCCAACAGCCTATCTGAACTTTACATTCCCCTCATGATTCCTGGATAAAGATTTGATGATATATGACTTTAATCGTGTACGTTTTAATAACATAAACGGATCCTCTTGTATAGAGAATGGCAACATGTTAAAGCATTCTGAACCCTACCCTCTTAGTCTATCACTTGATGCAGATATGTTACATACATTAAGCCTAAATCACATGTCATGGCTGATTTATAAAGTGGGGAGGGAGTGAGGGAGAGAGCGGGGGAGATATAAATAAAGTGAGGGTGATGTACAATGCTCTCCATATGTAAGGTAAGCTTGCTGCTTAATGCCCTGTGTTGGTGAGACAAGGACAAAGAATGTTCTCTTTCATTGTATTCTAAATAGTGTGGAGGTGTCGACCTGTCTGACTGTGTCTCTCGCTGCGACCGTGGAAATGATACAATGTCAAATGTCATCAGACACTGAGAACGGATGACATTGTTCGACTTTCAAACATGAGACTTTTGTTTGGGTGTGTGTTAGTACGTGTAGGAGTAATATTGCCAGAATCCCTCCTGAGACTGAGTGTGAACGTGACCGAAATATCAATATCTCTTTAGAAACTGCCTTGAAGTCTATTTCAATCTGCAATGCTTATGCACACATGTTAAAAACGGTGTGTGTGTGTACATGTGTGTACGTGCATGCATGTGATTAAGTGCATGTGCTTTTCTGTCTGTTTGAATACGTACCTGTGAGTTGGCTCCAGGGGCCTCCTGGCCCAGCACCACATGCACCCTGAACAGAAGAGGGGGTTGGGTGAGGTCTTGCTGTCTCCGCTGATGGCCTTGGACAGCTCCTGTAGGGACCACATGCCATCCATCGTCTCTGTGTGTACAACCCAGTGCTGCTGGATCTGAGAGAGACACACACACACACACACACACACACACACACACACACACACACACACACACACACTTATGTAGATAGCACTGCACATTCACTATCATCAGTCCATCATCTACTCGCTCAACCACCTAATGGCATCTATTTGTAATTTCATCCACAGGTGAAGTTCTAATGAAGATATTTTCTGGATGGACAGTTTTCATTTTCTATAATGAAATCATCTCATGGAATTATCTTGCTAGCCACTATTTTATGAGGACAAATTAGCCCAAAAAAGTAAGTAAGCAGAAACTAGCAGGGAATAGGTACTCTCCCACACACACCCATCCCCCACCACAACACACACACCTCAGGCCCGTCTGTGAGGAAGGTCTTATAGACCTGGGGCATGATGGCCACGATGTCCTGATGTGCTGAGCTGAGCCTCAGGAGCTTGCCCTGGTGGTGGGCCTGGTGGTGGGCCTGGTGGTGGGCCTGGTGGTGGCACTGCTGGTCCCCCTCAAATTCCAGGTCTCTGTACACCCCGAAGAGAGAAGAGGAGGGAAGCTACAGAGATGACTAGCTCTTCTCTCATATTGCTCTGGAAGCCAGACCTAATTCATAGAGAGTAATCCAGCTCTCACTCAGAATTCCAGATCCCAACTCCGATCTCCGAAATGTACGGCTTTCATGGGGATAAGGCCTGCCGCGCAGAATAAGCCTCCGTGAGCGAGAGAAGAGTAGTTTGGGGGGGGGTTGGGGGAGAGAGAAGTAGAGAGAGGGGCTGCTGTGAGTCAGTTCAGATCTTTTTAGCAGATTTTCTCTCTCTCCCTTAGCTACAACAAGGAAAACAGCACTCACAGACAATGACCTTTTTGACTTTGGGCTTGACAGATCTTGACATTGGCTCGACACAAACCTGATCTTAAACTTCCTGAGAGAGTGGAGAGGGGAGGAGAGACAGGGGAAAGGGGGAGAGAGGAGAGGGGGAAAGGGGAGAGGGGGAGAAGGGCGCGGTGCGGTGGCATGAATCCCTGCCAATGAGCGTTAGTGTTCATTATGCATGCTGCTGCTCAACCTGTCTGATGCCTGAGCCCCTATAACGACACTCTGGAAGACAAGGCATTACTTATAGTGTAGCAGCGTAGTGAACCATCATAGCATCCAACGCAATGTCGGCAAAGCCTACTGTAGCACCGGTGTTCCCAAACTATGGGGCGCTCTCGTCGCCAGGGTGGTTGCAGTTGCCCTTTGGAAAAATACATATATTCTACTATATATATATATATGTATATATATATATATATATATATATATATATATATATATATATATATATATATATATATATATATATATATATATATATATATAATTTTAATTTTAAGGAACTCATTCAACTGACTCTTGAAAGCTGTAACAGTAGAATACACAAGGTGCAATTGTGAAATTGGGTAGTGAATGTGCAGTTTTTGGGCTTTTTTTCCCGGCATTGTGTATATTAGAAAGCTATTTGGTGCCAGAAATGCCCAGAGTAACTAGCCCATGTCAGCTAAAGTTTTGTGATAAAGTTTGAGTCACACAGATATCCCATGAACACACAATAGACATGACAAAATGTGTAGAATTGTAGGGAATTAGCTTTAAAACTGCAAAATGTTCTCTCCACTCCATTGTAAAATGGATAGAATTGCAGGAAATAAGCTTTAGACTTACAAAATGTTCTCTCCGCCATAGAAATAGATGCGTTGCCCAATGATGAAAGGGATGCCCGAGTGAAAAAGTTTTTGGGAACCCCCGCTGTAGTATACTAGCACAACACGTCATTTATGATTATACTGTTAGCTAGCAGTGTAGCATAACAGCCCTAGATCAGTTTGTGCTGTCTTGCCAACTCCTATAGTCAATGTCACGCATGCAATTATAGCACTTACAGATCTGCAACCAGGCTATGCGCTGAAACTCTCCTGTGTCTCTTACTGTACATTTACCCTTGTATCACATAACCCCCCCCCCCCCCCCCCCCGCTTTCTAATGTTAACTTATTTGGCATTGGAATGGAATACAAATGAAATGCAGAAGGGTTATGTGAATTCATACAGTACTCTAACCCCCCCTTTCTCTCCACCTCTCCATCTTTTTCTATACATCTCTCCTACCCTCCTTTTCCCTATGGAGAAACGCACGCACGTACGCACACAGACACATAGCCCTCTGTACACTGGATACAACATTAATGTCTCAAAACACATGCATCACGGCTTGCACCAGGCTGCGTGTGTGTGCATTTTCTGCTGGCAGCTGAATTCGTTTCACAGATCCAATTTTTATAGGTCTAGAAAATGCTGACCGCAGAATGATGACAACAACAGCAGTCTGTTTTGTGTGTGTGTGTGTGCGTGAGAGAGAGAGAGAGAGAGAGAGAGAGATTGAGGTGGTTTGTAAAAGCAGGGAGCTAAGAAAGCCACATCCTGTTGCTGTAGTGTATCTACAGGGTTTACAGCTGCATATCTAAACCCTGGCCCAGGAGCAGAGCACAGTACTGTAAAATACAGAGTTACTGTAAAATACAGAGTTACATAACAGTGCCTTACTGTATAATATTGATTTACGTAATACTGACTTACTGCATAATACTGATTTTTGTCATACTGACTTACTGCATAATACTGATTTATGTTATACTGACTTACTGCATAATACTGATTCATGTAATACTGACTTACTGTATAATACTTATTTATGTTATAATGACTTACTGCATAATCCTGATTTACGTATTACTGACTTACTGTATAATACTGATCTTTCCGGCTACCCGGATAAAGCACTAAATAAACTTCAGGTAGTGCTAAATACGGCTGCTAGAATCCTGACTAAAACCCAAAAATGTGATCATATTACTCCAGTGCTAGCCTCCCTACACTGGTTTCCTGTTAAGGCAAGGGCTGATTTCAAGATTTTACTGCTAACCTACAAAGCATTACATGGGCTTGCTCCTTCCTATCTCTCTGATTTGGTCCTGCCGTACATACCTACACGTACGCTACGGTCACAAGACGCAGGCCTCCTAATTGTCCCTAGAATTTCTAAGCAAACAGCTGGAGGCAAGGCTTTCTCCTATAGAGCTCCATTTTTATGGAATGGTCTGCCTACCCATGTGAGAGACGCAGACTCGGTCTCAACCTTTAAGTCTTTATTGAAGACTCATCTCTTCAGTAGGTCATATGATTGAGTGTAGTCTGGCCCAGGAGCATGAAGGTGAATGGAAAGGCACTGGAGCAACGAACCGCCCTTGCTGTCTCTGCCTGGTCGGTTCCCCTCTCTCCACTGGGATTCTCTGCCTCTAACCCTATTACAGGGGCTGAGTCACTGGCTTACTGGTGCTCTTCCATGCCATCCCTAGGAGGGGTGCGTCACTTGAGTGGGTTGAGTCACTGACGTGGTCTTCCTGTCTGGGTTGGCGCCTTGTCGGCCTTATCTCAGGATGGTAAGTTGGTGGTTGAAGATATCCCTCTAGTGGTGTGGGGGCTGTGCTTTGGCAAAGTGGGTGGGGGTATATCCTGCCTGTTTGGCCACAGTGTCTCCTGACCCCTCCTGTCTCAGCCTCCAGTATTTATGCTGCAGTAGTTTTTGTGTCGGGGGGCTAGGGTCAGTCTGTTATATCTGTAGTACTTCTCCTGTCTTATCCGGTGTCCTGTGTGAATTTAAGGATGCTCTCTCTAATTCTCTCTTTCTCGCTCTCGGAGGATCTGAGCCCTAGGACCATGCCTCAGGACTACCTGGTGTGATGACTCCTTGCTGTCCTCAGTCCACCTGGCCGTGCTGCTCCTCCAGTTTTAACTGTTCTGCCTGCGGCTATGGAACCTTGACCTGTTCACCTGACGTGCTACCTGTCCCAGACCTGCTGTTTTCAACTCTCTAGAGACAGCAGGAGCTGTAGAGATACTCTAAATGACCAGCTATAAATAACCCAACTGACATTTACTCCTGAGGTGCTGACCTGTGTCACCCTTGACAACTACTGTGATTATTATTATTTGACCATGCTGGTCATTTATGAACATTTGAACATCTTGGTCATGTTCTGTTATAATCTCCCCCCGGCACAGCCAGAAGAGGACTGGACACCCCTCATAGCCTGGTTCCTCTCTAGGTTTCTTCCTAGGTTCTGGCCTTTCTAGGGAGTTCTTCCTAGCCACCGTGCTTCTACACCTGCATTGCTTGCTGTTTGGGATTTTAGGTGGGGTTTCTGTACAGCACTTTGTGGCATCAGCTGATGTAAGAAGGGCAATATAAATACATTTGATTTGATCTTCATAATACTGAAATACTGCATAATAATGATTTATGTAATACTGACTTACTGCATAATACTGATTTATGCAATACTGACTTACTGTATAATACTAATCTTCATAATATTGAATTACTGCATAATACTGACTTACTGTATAGTACTGATTTACGTAATAATGACTTACTGTACAATACGTATCTTTTCTCTAACCACTACTGTACTACAGCTTACTGTCTATGAGTGCAGTGAAGTGTCCTTCTAACCGAATGGCTACCAACCCTGGTCCTGGAGAGCATCAAAGTATGCACGTTTTTGTTACAGTGGAACATGAACAAGCTTGATTCAACTAATTAAGTTCTTGATGAATAGCTCAATTGGCTGTTTTACACACTGTAGCTCTCTAGGATAGGCTCTAACTATCTATTTAACCGGATAAACTCTGTAGCGACTAATGTCACTCAGTGTGTGTGTGCGTTCGTGTTCTGACCTTGTTGGCATCCAGCCTGTAGTCGTTGATGAGGAAGTTGGATGCCCCTTCAGAGAACCAGAGCATCTTGGAGAGACCCGGCTGTATCTTCTTGTCCAGGAATCAGATATGCTCCCGCAACAGACCCAGCTCATCAGCAGACAGCGTCGCGATAATCCTGGACACACACACGGACGGACGCAGACAAACACAAACACAGATACACACACACACAGATGGACCAAACATGAGTGTTTATAGAGGCAGCTATGTTTCATAAACACATTAATGCATAAAATACTGGTGGTCTTTTCTTCAATTCATTTCCTGCACTATATTATTTAACATAAATTCCCCGGGACAGTACTTTACAGGGAATTACACAAACACACACAGCTAACCAAGCATTAGTTTGTTGATACAGTATGAACTCATGACCTATGGCCTTTTCTTACTATAAGTTATGAGCTTTGTGCTACACATGGCCTGCCGCATGCTAATTGACTTCCACTCTAGGCTCTGCAGAGTGGGCTTCAATCTGAAGTAGTGTTGTGTGCTGAGCTATTACAGGGTCCCAGGCAGTGTGCATACACAGGCTTACAGTCTGATTTGCTTCATACTGAGTGAGGATGGAATGTGCGTGTGTGTATGTCAGCATGTGTGTGCAGTGATTGACATTATGGGTTTGTTTCAAATAGAAACCAGAAATATCACATTTACATAAGTATTCAGACCCTTTACTCAGTACCTTGTTGAAGCATATTTGGCAGCGATTACAGCCTCGAGTCTTCTTGGTCATGACGCTACAAGCTTGGCAAACCTGTGTTTTGGGGAGTTACTCTAATTTTTCTCTGCAGATCCTCACAAGCTCTGTCAGGTTGGATGGGGAGCGCCGCTGCACAGCTATTTCTCAGGTCTCTCCAGAGGATGTTTGATTTCGGGTTCCAAGTCCAGGCTCTGGCTGGACCACTCAAGGACATCTTGTCCCAAAACCACTCCTGCGTTGTCTTGGCTATGTGCTTCGGGTTGTTGTCCTGTTGGAAGTTGAACCTTCGCCCCAGTCTGAGGCCCTGAGCACTCCAGAGCAGGTTTTCATCAAGGATCTCGCTTACTTTGCTCCATTTATCTTTCCCTCAACCCTGACTAGTCTCCCAGTCCCTGAAAATTATCCCCACAGTATGATCCTGCCACCACCATGCTTCATCGTAGGGATGGTGCCAGGTTTCCATCAGAATTCAAACCAAAAAAGTTTAAACTTGGGCTTTGGAAAGGTCTGATTGGTGGAGTACAAAAAATGTCTGCTTCATTGAAGGTCCCCAAGATCACAGTGGACATGGAGGTGACGAAGAACTTCTTCGTCACCTCCCTGTCCAAAGCCCTTCTCCCCCCATTGCTCAGTTCGTCCGGGCGGCCAGCTCTATGAAGAGTCTTGGTGATTCCAAACTTCTTCCATTTAGGAATGATGGAGGCCACTGTGATCTTGGGGACCTTCAATGAAGCAGACATTTTTTGTCACCGTTCCCCAGATCTGTGCCTCGACACAATCCCGTCTTGGAGCTCTACGGACAATTCCTTTGACCTCGTGGCTCTGACATGCACTGTCAACTAACTGTGGGACCTTATATAGACAGGTGTGTGTGTGCCTTTCCAAATCATGTCCAATCAATTGAATTTACCACAGGTGGACACCAATAAAGTTTTAGAAACATTTCGAGGATGATCAATGGAATCATAGCAAAGGGTCTGAGTACAGTGCCTTGCGAAAGTATTCGGCCCCCTTGAACTTTGCGACCTTTTGCCACATTTCAGGCTTCAAACATAAAGATATAAAACTGTATTTTTTTGTGAAGAATCAACAACAAGTGGGACACAATCATGAAGTGGAACGACATTTATTGGATATTTCAAACTTTGTTAACAATTCAAAAACTGAAAAATTGGGCGTGCAAAATTATTTAGCCCCTTTACTTTCAGTGCAGCAAACTCTCTCCAGAAGTTCAGTGAGGATCTCTGAATGATCCAATGTTGACCTAAATGACTAATGATGATAAATACAATCCACCTGTGTGTAATCAAGTCTCGGTATAAATGGACCTGCACTGTGATAGTCTCAGAGGTCCGTCAAAAGCGCAGAGAGCATCATGAAGAACAAGGAACACACCAGGCAGGTCCGAGATACTGTTGTGAAGAC
Source organism: Oncorhynchus mykiss (assembly GCF_013265735.2). Taxonomy (NCBI): domain Eukaryota; kingdom Metazoa; phylum Chordata; class Actinopteri; order Salmoniformes; family Salmonidae; genus Oncorhynchus; species Oncorhynchus mykiss. Next base: position 17,757,979 of record NC_048573.1, read on the forward strand.
GTTTAAAGACGGATTTGGATACAAAAAGATTTCCCAAGCTTTAAACATCCCAAGGAGCACTGTGCAAACGATAATATTGAAATGGAAGGAGTATCAGACCACTGCAAATCTACCAAGACCTGGCCGTCCCTCTAAACTTTCAGCTCATACAAGGAGAAGACTGATCAGAGATGCAGCCAAGAGGCCCATGATCACTCTGGATGAACTGCAGAGATCTACAGCTGAGGTGGGAGACTCTGTCCATAGGACAACAATCAGTCAGTCGTATATTGCACAAATCTGGCCTTTATGGAAGAGTGGCAAGAAGAAATCAATTTCTTAAAGATATCCATAAAAAGTGTTGTTTAAAGTTTGCCACAAGCCACCTGGGAGACACACCAAACATGTGGAAGAAGGTGCTCTGGTCAGATGAAACCAAAATTGAACTTTTTGGCAACAATGCAAAACGTTATGTTTGGCGTAAAAGCAACACAGCTCATCACCCTGAACACACCATGCCCACTGTCAAACATGGTGGTGGCAGCATCATGGTTTGGGCCTGCTTTTCTTCAGCAGGGACAGGGAAGATGGTTAAAATTGATGGGAAGATGGATGGAGCCAAATACAGGACTATTCTGGAAGAAAACCTGATGGTCTGCAAAAGACCTGAGACTGGGACGGAGATTTGTCTTCCAACAAGACAATGATCCAAAACATAAAGCAAAATCTACAATGGAATGGTTCAAAAATAAACATATCCAGGTGTTAGAATGGCCAAGTCAAAGTCCAGACCTGAATCCAATCGAGAATCTGTGGAAAGAACTGAAAACTGCTGTTCACAAATGCTCTCCATCCAACCTCACTGAGCTCGAGCTGTTTTGCAAGGAGGAATGGGAAAAAATGTCAGTCTCTCGATGTGCAAAACTGATAGAGACATACCCCAAGCGACTTACAGCTGTAATCGCAGCAAAAGGTGGCGCTACAAAGTATTAACTTAAGGGGGCTGAATAATTTTGCACGCCCAATTTTTCAGTTTTTGATTTGTTCAAAAAGTTTGAAATATCCAATAAATGTCGTTCCACTTCATGATTGTGTCCCACTCGTTGTTGATTCTTCACAAAAAAATACCGTTTTATATCTTTATGTTTGAAGCCTGAAATGTGGCAAAAGGTCGCAAAGTTCAAGGGGGCCGAATACTTTTGCAAGGCACTGTACTTATGTAAATAAGGTATCTGTTTTTTAATTTTAGTATAAAGTCAAGTGGTCTGAATACTTTCCGAATGCACTGTAAATCTGAAATTGCAACCTTAGGAAGCTTTTTTAACAAACAAATGCTCTCTATAGCTGTACTTGCAGGCCTATGGGGAAATTCAGGTGTTTTAGTTCCAACAAAGTTCCTAGTCTGGAGATAGTGGAAGAAGTGGGTTTGGGGGAGGTTGAACTTTTCCTGTAGCTGAGCAAAAGAGGTGAACGTACCATCAAAGAATAATTGGTCTAGTGAAGAGAGGCCTAGCGAGTGCCAGATGCCAAAAGCCCCATCATTTAAAGACGGACAAAATAAAATGTTCTGATTGTTTGGACCTGACAGAGAAAAGCCTCTAAGACTAAAGGCTAAACGGAACTGATTTAAAATTTTGAGAAACTGTTTCACAATTGGGTTGACACACTTTTTGCCTCGGGACATTGGGAGAGATGAGCACAACACAGAGGAAAGTGCAGCAGGTTTACATGATTCAGACTCCATCTGGACCCAGAGTGGTCGCGGGCCAGTACGATCAGTCTGTAGCCAGTACAAAAGGCCTGTACATTTGCAGCCCAATAGTATGTCAGAAAATGTGGTAAAGCTAAACCACCCAATGCCTTCTGTAACGGTTTTCTACCAATCTGAGGTACCTTGACATCCGGTGAATTAACAAATGGGTAGAACATTGAAATACAAATTTGGGCAACACCTTAACCCTTCCAATAAAAGAAAGAGGTAGATGTTCCCTGCAATTCTATACATTTTTTTTTTTGCAGCTTTAAAGCTAGTTTCCTGCAATTGTCCAGATTTTGTCATGTCTTATGTGTGTTCATGTGGTATCTGAGTGACTCAAACATTACAACAAAATCAATGGGGTAAAATACCTAGCTGGAAAAACATTAGCTGACATGGGCTAGTAATCAATTGGATATTTCTGACATGTTATAAATTGCTCTCTGTAAGGTCTGCAAAGGCAAGAGGAAAACTGCTGATTTACTACCCAATTTCAAAACAGCACCTTGTGCATTCAACAGTAAGCTGAAAGCCCAATTGACTTCACTATATAAAAAAAGAAGCTAAACTGAGTTTCTTACATTGATTAGCCCCCTAGCCCTACAGTTTGTGAACCATTGGTTTAAGTGAAAGACAATTTATGGCAGTACCTTCAGCAGGTATTCACACTCCATGACTTTTCCACATTTTGTTGTCTTACAGTCTGCATTTATAATGGATCACGTTTAGATTTTTTGTCACTGATCACCACAAAATACCCCATCATTTGTATTTATTTAACATTTATTTAACTAGGCAAGTCTGTTAAGAACAAATTCTTATTTACAATGATGGCCTACTAAAAGGAAAAAGGCCTCCTGCAGGGATGGGGGCTGGGATTAAAATAAAAATATAGGACAAAACATGCATCACGACAAGAGAGACACTACAACACTACATAAAGAGAGACCTAAGACAATAACACAGCATGGCAGCAACACATGACAACAACACGTGGGAACAAATGGTAGCAGCACAAAACATGGTACAAACAATATTTGGGTACAGAGAGCACAAAGGGCAAGAAGGTAGAGACAACACATCACGCAAAGCAGCCACAAGTGTCAGTAAGAGTGTCCATGATTGAGTCTTTGAATGTAGAGGTGGGTATAAAACTGACCAGCTCGAGTGTTTTTTGCAGCTCTGCCCAGTCGCTAGCTGCAGCGAACTGAAAAGAGGAGCGACCCAGGGATGTTAGTGCTTTGGGGACCTTTAACAGAATGTGACTGGCAGAACAGGTGTTGTATGTGGAGGATGAGAGCTGCAGTAGGTATCTCCGATAGGGGGCAGTGAGGCCTCAGAAGGTTTTATAAATAAGCATCAACCAGTGGGTCTTGCGTTAGGTATACAGATGACCAGTTTACAGAGGAGTATAGAGTGCAGTGATGTGTCCTATAAGGAGCATTGGTGGCAAATCTGATGGCTGAATGGTAAAGAACATCTAGCCCCTCCAGAGCACCCTTACCTGTCGATCTATAAATGATGTCTCCGTAATCTAGCATGGGTAGGATGGTCATCTGAATCAGGGTTAGTTTGGCAGCTGGGGAGAAAAAGGAGCGATTACGATAGAGGAAACCAAGTCTAGATATAAGCTTAGCCTGCAGCTTGGATATGTGTTGAGTGAAGGACAGTGTACCGTCTAGCCATAATCCCAAGTACTTGTATGAGGGGACTACCTCAAGCTCTAAACCCTAAGAGGTAGTCATCACACCGTTGGGGAGAGGGTCATTCTTCTTACCAAACCACATTATCTTTGTTTTGGAGGTGTTCAGAACAGAGAAAGCTTGTTGGACACTAAGAAGGCTTTGTTGTAGAGTGTTTAACACAATATCCGGGGAGGGGCCAGCTGAGTATAAAACTGTATCATTTGCATATAAATGGATGAGAGAGCTTGCTACTGCCTATCGAGAATTGGGGTACTCCCTTGGAGACAGGAAGTGGCTGACAAAGCAGTGATTCTGACTTTATACACTCCACTCTTTGAGAGAGGTATTTAGCAAACCAGGCCAAAGACCCCTCAGAGACACCAATACTCCTTAGCCGGCCCACAAGAATGGATTGGTCTACCGTATCAAAAGCTTTGGTCAAGTCAATAGAAATAGCAGCACAGCATTGCTTAGAATCAAGGACAATGGTGACATAATTTAGGACCTTTAAGGTTGCAGTGACACATCTATAACCTGAGCAGAAATCAGACTGCATACCTGAGAGAATACTATAGACATCAAGAAAGCCAGTCAGTTGATTATTGACAAGTTTTTCCAACACTTTTGATAAACAAGGCAAAATAGAAATAGGCTATAACAGTTAGGATCAGCTTGATCTCCCCCTTTAGATAAAGGAGGCACCGTAGCTGCCTTCCAAGCACTGGGAACCTCCTCAGAGAGGAGCGACAGGTTAAAAAAGTCAGAGATAGGCTTGGCGATGATAGGGGCTGCAACCTTAAAGAAGAAAGGATCTAAACCATCTGACCCAGATGGTTTTTTGGGGTCCAGTTTAAGGAGCTCCTTTAGCAACTCAGACTCAGTGACCATGGGGCAGGGGAAAAAGAGAGAGGAGCATCGGGGATAGTTGCATTAGAAGGGCTGGGAGATGAGGAAATGTTGGACTGGCAAGGAGGCATGGCTGAGTCAAATAGGAATCCTGACTTAATGAAGTGGTGATTAAAGTGCTCAGCCATGTGCTTCTTATCAGTAACAACCACATCATCAACGTTAAGGGACATGGGCAGCTGTGAGGAGGAGGGTTAATTCTCCAGGTCTTTCACAGTTTTCCAGAACTTCTTGGGGTTAGACCCACAGAGAGAGAACTGCTCCTTAAAGTAACTAACATTAATTAGCCTTCCGGATAGCATGAGTGCACTTGTTTCTCCTTTGACTGAACGAGAGCCAGTCAGCCTGAGTATACGTGTGCCAAGATTTCGCCAAATGGAATTCTTGAGGTGGAGTGCCAGAACATTTCATTTTTTTTATTTAACCTTTATTTAACCAGGTAAAACCCATTGAGGTTATAAAACCTCTTTTGCGTGGGAGACCTGGCAAGAAGGCAAAACAAGGAAATAGCAGCATGTCCATAAAACCTTACAGAAAAATACAGAATACACACAAAAGACAGTATCACAAGTTAAAGATACAATTGAAGATCAGATACAACTGCAGTTATCACAAACAGTGTTGTCGATCAGAGTCTTACAAATGGTCGAACCAGGGGCTAAACCTGTTTTTAATTCACATTGTCTTTATGGGGGGCTGGTTTGTTATCAATACCACTGAAAATATTAAAAAGAAGGTCCAAGCATCTTAGACAGTGGGGATCAAGCTGATTCTATACCAATTTACAGAAGCCAGGTCATAAATATTTTTCTGGCAAGCGTCTATGACTAAATAGGAAAGGTCATTTAACTGAGCAGCCATTACGAACACAGGCTGTAAAACAGTGATCAATAAGGTCATTTACAGAAAACACCAGACTGATACATGTCAGGATTATTTGTGAAGATAACATCAAGGAGGGTAGCCTTTTCTGGGTGCTTGGAGTCATACCTTGTCAAAGTGGAATTATGTTTAACTTTCTTTTTATTAATAAAAAATGAAAAGCTGAAATGTCTTCAATCAATCAATAAAAAAAATAAAAACTCCATAGAAAGGCAGGTCACCTAGGAAGAAATGTCGAGGAACCAGGCTCTGAGGGGTGGCCAGTCTTCTCCTGGCTGTGCCGGTGGAGATTACAAGAGTACACAGCATTTAAGGCCAGATTGTTCTTCAAGATGTTCATAGATGACCAGAATGGTCAATTAATAATCACAGTGGTTGTAGAGGGTGCAACAGGTCAGCGCCTCAGGAGTAAATGTCAGTTGGCTTTTCACAGCAGGTGCAGTAGAGAGAAAGAGAGAGTCGAAAACAGCAGATTCGGAACAAGGTAGCACGTCCAGTGAACAGGTCAGGGTTCAATAGCCGCAGGCAGAACAGAGAGGCTTTATTACTGCCACTTTTAGTGAGTTTGGTACACAGGGAGGATAAGGAGCCATGTATTATTTTCAACATAGGAGGGACAAGCACAGGAAGTAGCTCCTTCAGTAATTTAGTTGGAATCAGGTCCAGTATGCAGGTGGAAGGTTTGGAGGACATTACTATTTTCGTGAACGTATCAAGAGATATAGGATCAAAAGACTTGGGTGTCTCCATTGCTCCTAAGTCCTGTCAGTTCTGTGTACTCAGGACAACTGAGCTTTGGAGAAACACGCAGACGCAAAGACCAGTCCGTAATTTGCTTTCTAATGATCATGATATTTTCGTCAAAGAAGTTAATGAATTCATCACTGCTGAAGTGAAAGCCATTGTCTCTTGGGGAATGCTGCTTTTTAGTTAGCTTTGCAACAGTAACCAAAATACATTTAGGATTGTTCTTATTCTTTGCAGTTAGGTCGGGAAAAAAGGCTGATGGAGCAGCAGTGGGGGCTCTTCCCCACTGGACGGTACTGTCTTTCCAAGCTAGTCGGAAAACTTCTAGTTTGGTGGAGCGCCATTTCTGTTCCAATTTTCTGGAAGCTTGTTTCAGGGCTCTGGTATTTTCTATATACCAAGAAGCTAATTTATCGTATCACATTTTTTGGTTTTATTTTAAGGGGTGTGACTGCATCTAGGGTATTATGCAAGATCAGTAAGTATTTAACCCCTTTCTTATGGCAAGCTTAAATAGGTTCAGGAGTCAAAATGTGCTTAACAAACCACATAATACGTTGCATGGACTCCCTCTGTGTGCAATAATAGTGTTTAACATGATTTTTGAAGGACTACCTCATCTCTGTACACCACACATACAATTATCTGTAAGGTCCCTCAGTTGAGCAGTACATTTTAAACACAGAATCAACCACAAAGAAAAGGGAGGTTTTCCATTGCCTCACAAAGATGGGCACCTAGTGGTATATGAGTAAATATATCGTTTTGAGCATGGTGAAGTTATTAATTACACTTTGGATGATGTATCAATACACCCAGTCACTACAAAGATAGAGACGTCCTTCTTAACTCAGTTGACGGAGAGGAAGGAAACAGCTCAAGGATTTCACCATGAGGCCAATGGTGACTTTAAAACAGAGTTGAATGGCTGTGATAGAACTGAGGATAGATTCACAACATTGTAGTTACTCCACAATACTAACCTAATTGACAGAGTGAAAAGAAGGCAGCAAGTACAGAATACAAATATTCCAAAACAAACACCCTGTTTTCAACAAGGCACTAAAGTAATACTGCAAACGTTTTGACCTGAATACAATGGGTTATGTTTGTGGCAAATCCAATACGACACATTAGTGAATACCACTCTCCACATTTCAAGCATAGTGGTGGCTGCATCACCACTTTTCAGGATAAAAAAAGAAACCGAATGGAGCTATCCACAGGCAAAATCCTAGAGGAAAACCTGGTTCAGTCTGATTTCCACCAGACACTGAGAGATTAATTCACCTTTCAGCAGGACAATAACCTAAAACACAAGGCCAAATCTACACGGGAGTTGCTTACCAAGAAGACAGTGAATGTTCCTGAATGGTCGAATTACAGTTTTGACTTAAATCTGCTTTAAAATCTATGGTAAGACTTGAAGATTGTTGTCTAGAAATGATCAACAACCAATTTGACAGAGCTTGAAGAATTTGAAGAATTGACAAATATTGTACAATCAAGTTGTGCAAAGAGCTTTGACTCACAGCTGTAATCGCTGCCAAAGGTGATTCTAACATGTATTGACTCAGGGGTGTGAATACTCTTGTGAATAAGATTTCTGTATTTAATTTTAAAATTCTTAATTCTAAAAACCTTTTAGTAATGTGTGTAGATGTGTGATAATTTGTATATATTGAATCTATTTTGAATTCAGTCTGTAACACAACAACATGTGGAATAGGTAAAGGGGTATGAATACTTTCTGAAGGCACTGTATGGCAGTCGGGAAATATATTTTTTTACTGATAACAATCAAAATACAAAGAATTCCAGTAGTGATCTTTCTGGTAGACACTTCTGTGTGTAAATAGCTAATTTACATTTTTGGGCACGTGATAACAATCTTCGAGGAACCCAAAAAAAAACTCCTGACTTACCCAATGGGCAAGTAACCTTTCAGACATGACTTTAATGTCAATCCCTGTGTGTGTAGCTGTTGTAGTCTCACACCACCAGCAGTACTCTCTGTCATGCTGCGGAGCTCCTCTCTCCTCTGGTACACGTCAGATACGTACTGTAGTGGGGGATCTCAAACAGCAGATGCTCCCAGTAGTGGATCTCATTGAACATCTTCAGCATGTTCTCGCACGCACGCACGCACACACACACACACACACACACACACACACACACACACACACAGGCCTCTACAGTAATGTCTCAAAACACATGCATCACGGCTTGAATTGAACTGCAGCCATCCAGCCAGGCACTGTGCGTGTGTGTGTTCCGTGTTTTTGTGTGGGTGTGTGTGTGTCGGTGTGTCTGTGTGTTTGTATGTGTGTGGGTTCCGTGTGGGTGCGAAGGATCTGGAGGTGATGTAGCAGAAAGTGATCAGCACAGCGTTTGAGACAGTCATCACCGTGGTGGAGGGCTTTCAGCTGTGAGATGTCTACCAGCACCCGCAAGATGGCAGGGACTATTTACAGTCTTCCAGAGCAAGAAGCACCACATAAAAAAATAAAGCTGTAGCCACAGTGCAGTACAGTAGGTGTTAGTGTGAGTGGGGTTGTGAGTGACAGAGCATGCATCTCTCTCTAAATGAACGTGAAAATGATCTGTATATCCCATGTGTGTACTGTAGTGTGTGTACGTGTCGTGACAATGTCAGTATCCTATAACAGGAGCATGTCCGTCCGTCCGTCCCTCTGTGGAAACTAAGATCTAGCGTATACGGTCTCTTTCATCTCTGGTGTGTGTGCTCTCTTCTGGTATAAACCACCTGTCAGAGTCTATGCCCTGTTTCTCCTTGCAGGGTGCCATGAGGGGCTGGTCCAGCCTCTTCAGACTCTGTCTGTCTGTCCTGACCATCTCATCCAGGGTCTGGACCAGCTGTCTATCCATCCAGGTGACTCCTGCCCATCTCATCCAGGGTCTGGACCAGCTCTCTGTCCATCCAGGTGACTCCTGCCCATCTCATCCAGGGTCTGGACCAGCTGTCTGTCCATCCAGGTGACTTCTGACCATCTCATCCAGGGTCTGGACCAGCTGTCTGTCCGTCCAGGTGACTTCTGACCATCTCATCCAGGGTCTGGACCAGCTGTCTGTCCGTCCAGGTGATTCCTGCCCATCTCATCCAGGGTCTGGACCAGCTGTCTGTCCGTCCAGGTGACTCCTGCCCATCTCATCCAGGGTCTGGACCAGCTGTCTGTCCATCCAGGTGACTCCTGCCCATCTCATCCAGGGTCTGGACCAGCTGTCTGTCCATCCAGGTGACTCCTGCCCATCTCATCCAGGGTCTGGACCAGCTGTCTGTCCATCCAGGTGACTTCTGACCATCTCATCCAGGGTCTGGACCAGCTGTCTGTCCGTCCAGGTGACTTCTGACCATCTCATCCAGGGTCTGGACCAGCTGTCTGTCCATCCAGGTGATTCCTGCCCATCTCATCCAGGGTCTGGACCAGCTGTCTGTCCGTCCAGGTGACTCCTGCCCATCTCATCCAGGGTCTGGACCAGCTGTCTGTCCGTCCAGGTGACTTCTGACCATCTCATCCAGGGTCTGGACCAGCTGTCTGTCCGTCCAGGTGATTCCTGCCCATCTCATCCAGGGTCTGGACCAGCTGTCTGTCCGTCCAGGTGACTCCTGCCCATCTCATACAGGGTCTGGACCAGCAGTCTGTCCGTCCAGAGACTGACTCCTGCCCATCTCATCCAGGGTCTGGACCAGCTGTCTGTCCGTCCAGAGACTGACTCCTGCCCATCTCATCCAGGGTCTGGACCAGCTGTCTGTTCATTCAGGTGACTCCTGACCATCTCATCCAGGGTCTGGACCAGCTGTCTGTCCGTCCAGGTGACTCCTGCCCATCTCATCCAGGGTCTGGACCAGCTGTCTGTCCGTCCAGAGACTGACTCCTGCCCATCTCATCCAGGGTCTGGACCAGCTGTCTGTCCCCCAGACGAACCTCCTCTCCTCTGCTGCTCTGAGGCACATGAAGTGGTTATGCTGTAGGGGGTGGAGGTTTCAATACGACACGGTTTCAATAAAACAGACCACTACATCACCTAACACAACACAGTGGGGAGAACATGGAAAAACACTGCAGGGAAACTTTGGAGGTCTCAATCGAGACAGTAGAACGATGCATAGGCTAACACAGAGGGAGAAGTCAAGTCACGTCCAATCAAGTGAGCCTAAGATCCCACCAGAGGCAATTCATTTGGTTCTGCTGAAACCAAAAACAAGGTCATTCAGCAAGAGTTTAAAAAAGAAGCAACATTGCAACACATGACATGCAGTTCAAGGAAAATTCTACCCCAAAACAATTTTGGGGTATTTGTTTCATTAGTCCATTGCTGATATAGTCCCACAATGCATCATACCGCCTGTATTTCTATATTTTGAAAGATATACAGTGCCTTGCGAAAGAATTCGGCCCCCTTGAACTTTGCGACCTTTTACCACATTTCAGGCTTCAAACATAAAGATATAAAACTGTATTTTTTTGTGAAGAATCAACAACAAGTGGGACACAATCATGAAGTGGAACGACATTTATTGGATATTTCAAACTTTTTTAACAAATCAAAAACTCAAAAATTGGGCGTGCAAAATTATTCAGCCCCTTTACTTTCAGTGCAGCAAACTCTCTCCAGAAGTTCAGTGAGGATCTCTGAATGATCCAATGTTGACCTAAATGACTAATGATGATAAATACAATCCACCTGTGTGTAATCAAGTCTCGGTATAAATGCACCTGCACTGTGATAGTCTCAGAGGTCCGTTAAAAGCGTAGAGAGCATCATGAAGAACAAGGAACACACCAGGCAGGTCTGAGATACTGTTGTGAAGAAGTTTAAAGCCGGATTTGGATACAAAAAGATTTCCCAAGCTTTAAACATCCCAAGGAGCACTGTGCAAGCGATAATATTGAAATGGAAGGAGTATCAGACCACTGCAAATCTACCAAGACCTGGCCGTCCCTCTAAACTTTCAGCTCATACAAGGAGAAGACTGATCAGAGATGCAGCCAAGAGGCCCATGATCACTCTGGATGAACTGCAGAGATCTACAGCTGAGGTGGGAGACTCTGTCCATAGGACAACAATCAGTCGTATATTGCACAAATCTGGCCTTTATGGAAGAGTGGCAAGAAGAAAGCCATTTCTTAAAGATATCCATAAAAAGTGTCGTTTAAAGTTTGCCACAAGCCACCTGGGAGACACACCAAACATGTGGAAGAAGGTGCTCTGGTCAGATGAAACCAAAATTGAACTTTTTGGCAACAATGCAAAACGTTATGTTTGGCGTAAAAGCAACACAGCTGAACACACCACCCCCACTGTCAAACATGGTGGTGGCAGCATCATGGTTTGGGCCTGCTTTTCTTCAGCAGGGACAGGGAAGATGGTTAAAATTGATGGGAAGATGGATGGAGCCAAATACAGGACCATTCTGGAAGAAAACCTGATGGAATCTGTAAAAGACCTGAGACTGGGACGGAGATTTGTCTTCCAACAAGACAATGATCCAAAACATAAAGCAAAATCTACAATGGAATGGTTCAGAAATAAACATATCCAGGTGTTAGAATGGTCAAGTCAAAGTCCAGACCTGAATCCAATCGAGAATCTGTGCAAAGAACTGAAAACTGCTGTTCACAAATGCTCTCCATCCAACCTCACTGAGCTCGAGCTGTTTTGCAAGGAAGAATGGGAAAACATTTCAGTCTCTCGATGTGCAAAACTGATAGAGACATACCCCAAGCGACTTACAGCCGTAATAGCAGCAATAGGTGGCGCTACAAAGTATTAACTTAAGGGGGCTGAATAATTTAGCATGCCCAATTTTTCAGTTTTTGATTTGTTAAAAAAGTTTGAAATATCCAATAAATGTCGTTCCACTTCATGATTGTGTCCCACTTGTTGTTGATTCTTCACAAAAAAATACAGTTTTATATCTTTATGTTTGAAGCCTGAAATGTGGCAAAAGGTCGCAAAGTTCAAGGGGGCCGAATACTTTCGCAAGGCACTGTATATCTTGAAAACTTGCTGAACTGCAAAACATTTTGGGACTATATCAACAATGGAAACAAATACCAAAAGATAGCTTTGAGTGGAATTTTCCTTTAAGAAAGACATATAGTATCAACCGGGCTTAATTGAACCAAAACACTGTGCACAGGACAGACAGTGAAGCTCTCCAATGTTTACTAGATGCTGTTGCTAAGGAATAGTCTGTATCTTCTATATCCTTGAACACTCACTACCCCTTACTTGATGGAAAGAATGTGGATAAAAACTGAGAGATTTTTATAATCATATCTGTGTCGAATTAAATCTCTCCCCTGTTCTTAATTGTGGTGCTTAATGTATCCGGAAAGATACATTTAAACAGAGCCGACAGAGAGCGGTGTTTGTTCCAGCCATATGCTTTGTGTAAGCAAAGAAACAGACCGGACTGTATTCAGGAACAGCTGTGTTTAATACACACACACAAACAACAAGGCCACGTCGGGGCCCCTATCCATGTCATCTAGGATCAGTTTGGCCTTTCAGATCATAATGAATATAATTACATGGACATGACTCCTATGGTGAGATGGCTTTATGAATCTGGGCCCTGGACTCGATGGACCGGCCCCCTGCCATGATAGGTCTCTGAATGGGCGGCCTGCTCTAACCTGTCTGGCTGATAACCCCCTTACAGTACTGTACCTCCCTCTACCTAAAGAGAACTGAAGCCTGGCCTAACTTCTCTCCTTCTTTACTTCATTAGGGTTCATCTCCATAGGTACAGTACTTTTGCCTGCTATAACTCCTATCTCCCCTATACAGTACTTTTAACTGCTAAAACCCCTGTCTCCCCTATACAGTACTTTTGCCTTTTATAACCCCTGCCCCCCTATATATAGTACTTTGACCTTCTATAACCAATGTCTCCCCTAGACAGTACTTTGGCCTGCTATAACGCCTGTCTCCCCTATACATTGAATGGCGCCGGAGGAGATGGCTGCCGTTTTACAGGCTCCTAACCAATAATTTTTTTACAATGTTTGTAATTTATTTTGTACGTAATGTTTCTGCCACTGTCTCTTATGACAGAAAATAGCTTCTGGATATCAGGACAGCGATGACTCACCTCAAACTGGATGAAGATTCTTTCTTTAACGAGTCGGAAGCAAAGGATTTAATGCTGATACCGGACCAGGCCCAAATACCTGTCATTCACATGAAGAAGAGACAACGATATAGGGGATGCAGGTCCGGGTGGGTGCCTTGTGAGAATTTCGTGGGTGAGTGGGTATCCCGCCTCTACCATCCGTCCTATTGGCCAACGTGCAATCATTGGAGAATAAACTGGATGAGCTCCGTTCAAGATTATCCTACCAAGGGGACATTAAAAACTTTAATATCTTATGTTTCACCGAATCGGGAGGAGGTAGAGGAAAGATGGAGGGAGAGAGGGAGAAAGAGAGAAAGAAACAGGGAGAGAGAGAGAGAGACAGAGAAAGTAAAGCAGAGGGTACCAATCTTAGAAAAAAAGGTGCTCTCAAGATGGAGGGAGAGGGGAGAGATGGTTCTTTGTCTGTGCCCATAGAACCCTTTTTGGTTCCAGCTAGAACCCTACATGAAACCCAAAAGGGTTCTACCTGAAACCAAAAGGCGTTCTACCTTGAACCAAAAAGGGTTCTCCTATAGGGACAGCAGAAGAACCCTTTTGGAACCCTTTTTTGTGTAAAGTGTAAAGAGAGAGAGAAAGCGAGAGTCATAAACAGAGAGACAGAGAAAGAGACAGAGAGAGAGAGTGTGTATTGACTCTGGAGTGTTTATCTCTGTTATAAAATGACTCCCAGACAGTACATGTTTGAGCGTGAGAAAGTCCTTTACCGTGAGCTACATGCTGCTGGCTACCATACACTAAGCTGTAAAAAGCACCAGAGGATGGGTAATCTACACAGCTTGCTACTGTTGAAAAATAATATTCCCCAAGTATTACAGTGATAGAACAGGAGATGCTGTATGGTCCACTTAGTAAAAATGTGCTTCTGTGCTGAACAGCCGTACGGAAACACAAAGACGATAGGTTTTATTAAGTAAAGGTATGGCTATGTAAAGTATATAGGACTTTACTTTGTGATTCATAAAAGCCGTCGGTCCAGTATCGTGACAAGGAAACAACACACAAAGCAGATTTACCTTCTTTAGGAAAACAGCCCTAATGTTGGAAACAAGCCTCATTATGTTGTCATCCAGTCACATGTATTTATTTTCCAAGCTATAGCACACAGTATTTTACATACAGCACGTTTTTAAAGGACCAAAAAGGTTGGTCTGCTTCGTGTTTTCATTTTTGACATGGAAAAAATATTGTGATGCTGGTATCGTCACAGGCCTAAGAACAAGTGGATTGGAGAAGTGAATATGGGCATTTGAATGCAGGTGTGTGTGTGTATGTGCACCTGTGTGTGTGTGTGTGTGTGTGTGTGTGTGTGTGCATGAGCGCTTGAGTATGTGTGTGTGCTATGTGTGTGTGCTGTACCTTGCGGGCAGAAAGGTGCTTGAAGACATCTAGCAGCTGAAAGCCCTCCACCACGGTGATGACTGTCTCAACCGCTGTGCTGATCAGGTTCTCCTTCACATCCGCACAGAACCCATCCACACACACATCCACACCCAAATCAGGGTTTTTTCTGGATCAAAAAGGGGCTTAGGTGATGGGTGTGGCATGGGCATGGCATGGGGTGTGGCATGGGCGTGGCATGGGGTGTGGCATGGGCGTGGCAATGCCCATACATTATTTTTAGAGAAAAATGAAGGCCCCCCCTTTCTTCCTACAGTTTAAAGTGTAGTGTCCAGCTGATAATCACCCCGATAATTGCCTTTGGAAACTGAACCTAAACTATACCTAAACTATTTTCACACATATTGAATACATTAAGTAACGTATGAAGGGGAGAATGGGTGAGTTGATGAGGGGACGCGAATAATTACGTAATAATACGTAATAATTACGTAATCACCAACTGTAAATGAGGAATGGGGCAGGCCATTCAATTGTACTGAACCATTTCAGTCCACTGAATATCAGTCGTATCAGTCTACATTGCCCTACTTGGAGTAGGCTACACAGTGAGAGTGTGCATAATTGTACATGCTGAACGGCTTTCAATATCTGGGAAAATATCCACATTGGGCTGTAGGTGAGTGTGTTGGGAGAATGTGGTGATGAGGCTTGTGGAAGGGGAGAAACGTCACCAATTTCTTAACATCACTGTCATTGGCGAACAAGTTTCTTACAAAGACCAAGTCTGGCCGGCACCATGAACAAAGTGAGACGGAAGCACCCTCCCTGCCTCTGTATAAAATAAGGCACCTGCATAGCTGTTGTACTCCACAACGGTGCTGAAGAATGACAAGACCATGGGACACAGTAAAGACAAAACCGGAGACTATTACGCATTAAAACTAAACAAAGGCTGGTCAAAGTGTGTCAAGCAAGTGAAAGTTACGAAAATTGTGTCAACTGTTAAAACACTGTCCGATGTTTATTGTTGAGTTTATTTATTAAAACACTGTCCGATGTTTATTGTTGAGTTTATTTATTAAAACACTGTCCTATGTTTATTGTTGAGTTTATTTATTAAAACACTGTCCTATGTTTATTGTTGAGTTTATTTATTAAAACACTGTCCGATGTTTATTGTTGAGTCTATTTATTAAAACACTGTCCGATGTTTATTGTTGAGTTTATTTATTAAAACACTGTCCTATGTTTATTGTTTAGTTTATTTATTAAAACACTGTCCTATGTTTATTGTTGAGTCTATTTATTAAAACACTGTCCTATGTTTATTGTTGAGTTTATTTATTAAAACACTGTCCGATGTTTATTGTTGAGTTTATTTATTAAAACACTGTCCTATGTTTATTGTTGAGTTTATTTATTAAAACACTGTCCTATGTTTATTGTTGAGTCTATTTATTAAAACACTGTCCTATGTTTATTGTTGAGTTTATTTATTAAAACACTGTCCGATGTTTATTGTTGAGTTTATTTATTAAAACACTGTCCTATGTTTATTGTTGAGTCTATTTATTAAAACACTGTCCGATGTTTATTGTTGAGTTTATTTATTAAAACACTGTCCTATGTTTATTGTTTAGTTTATTTATTAAAACACTGTCCTATGTTTATTGTTGAGTCTATTTATTAAAACACTGTCCTATGTTTATTGTTGAGTTTATTTATTAAAACACTGTCCGATGTTTATTGTTGAGTTTATTTATTAAAACACTGTCCTATGTTTATTGTTGAGTCTATTTATTAAAACACTGTCCGATGTTTATTGTTGAGTTTATTTATTAAAACACTGTCCTATGTTTATTGTTTAGTTTATTTATTAAAACACTGTCCTATGTTTATTGTTGAGTCTATTTATTAAAACACTGTCCTATGTTTATTGTTGAGTTTATTTATTAAAACACTGTCCTATGTTTATTGTTGAGTTTATTTATTAAAACACTGTCCTATGTTTATTGTTGAGTTTATTTATTAAAACACTGTCCTATGTTTATTGTTGAGTTTATTTATTAAAACACTGTCCTATGTTTATTGTTGAGTTTATTTTATTAAAACACTGTCCTATGTTTATTGTTGAGTCTATTTATTAAAACACTGTCCTATGTTTATTGTTGAGTCTATTTATTAAAACACTGTCCTATGTTTATTGTTGAGTTTATTTATTAAAACACTGTCCTATGTTTATTGTTGAGTTTATTTATTAAAACACTGTCCTATGTTTATTGTTGAGTTTATTTATTAAAACACTGTCCTATGTTTATTGTTGAGTTTATTTTATTAAAACACTGTCCTATGTTTATTGTTGAGTTGATTTATTAAAACACCCCTGAACATGCTTCCCGACTCTCAGCGCACATCGTTACAGAATAACGCCTCACCTAAGGGAAGCATCAGAGTGTTTTTTTATTTAATTTTTTGTGTCAGAGTATGACGCCGGCTTTCAGGTTCTCATGCCTCCGCCAGATCGCCAGGCTCCCCTGCCTCAACCGGTCAGTCAGGTTACCGCGCCCCAGCTGACTTGACAGGTTCTTGTGCCTCAGCTGGCATGACAGGTTCTCGCGCATCAGCAGGGGTGACTGGTCCGCTCCTGGTCCCCGGGTTCGTCCCCTTTTATCCTGCGTATCGAGCCACATGTCTGGGAGGGGGTACTGTCATGTATAGTCCCTCTCCGGCCTCTAGGTCATCAGACTGCTGATTATCCCGCACACCTGTCACCATCGTCTTGAGCACCAGTGCCTCATGACACTCACCTGGACTCCATCACCTCCTTGATTATCTTCCCCATATTTGTCAGTCCCCTTGGTTCTTTCCTCAGGTGTTATTGACTCTGTTTTTATTTCGGTGCGTTGTTTGTGTTTGTGTTCCTTGTTTATTTTATTTATTAAAACACTCACTCCCTGAACTTGCTTTGTGACTCTCAGCGCACTCGTTACACCCAAGGCCTTTATGAACACAACCAAAGTATAATTTTTTGCGATAGCATTTATGAAATGTATTAATTACCCTGTTGGAATGTAGCAGTCAGAATGACGAGGCCCAGCGGTTCTGGTATTAAACACGTGCAGACACACATGATTGATGATTTGGTGAAATGGTGACCCACACAAAACATGGATCAAACAGATTCTCACACATGTACTGTAAGTGAAAACTCTGTCATATGCACACAAACGCGCGCGCACACACACACACACACGCACGCACGCACACACACACACAGCGTGTAGGCTAGTATTAATTGGACTAATAGCAATGTCCCGAGTGGCTATGAAACACCTGGCCCTGAAACAAGCCCAGCTGTTTGTCTTGGCAACAACATCCCAATCCTACGACCTCCAGTGACCCCCATTCATCAACCACATTACACACACAGACCCTGTTCCCAAGACCCCGCTACCCTGACGCAGGGATGGGGAGGGGTGGCCGGGGGGCTAAACAGTCCCTTGAGGACAGGTCACACACACACACACACACACACACACACACACACACACACACACACACACACACACACACACACACACACACACACACACATCCATGTATGCAGGCATGCACAGGAACACACACACACACCGTAAATCTGAATGACAATAAGGGGGGTTGCTGTATAAACCTGTATAGCTCTAGCTAGCCCATAGGGACCTAGAGAGGTCTCTTCACTGATAGATAGGTTATGTCCCAAATGACATCCTATTCCCTACATAGTACACAATTTTTGGTCAAAGGTAGTGCACTATGTAGAGAATAGGGTGCAATCTGGGTAGAAGTAGTCACTGCAGCACGGGTCATTCATCTAAAAGACATACCAACTATGCATTAATGCTGTGTGTCAGAGAGGTGGGGACAGTAGAGTCCAGCGTCTAAACTAGCATTGATCCCAACTCCTACACCATCAAGCCACTGACATAATGTCAGTATTAGGCTAAGCTTGGAATTAGTGTGTGGTGTGGCAGTGGTGTGAATACATCTGTTTACGACAGACAAACGCAACTAAGTATAGGCCTATACAAGGCAGATGGCAAAGTAGAATGAGACCAGACATGTCACCGGATGTCTACAGACTATCATTGACAGACAGTCACAACTAGGAAGAACACAACAGTAGGCAGCAGTAGAAAGGCTTCTATATAAAGACACTACAGTAAAACAGTATTAGCACAAACATGTCAACAGCATTACGTCTATCCACTCCAAACAGAAGGACCTGTTGTAGCTGTTGTACCAGAAGGTGGTCTGACAGACAGACAGAGCTGAAAGGTAGAGAGAAAGAGAGAGAGAGAGAGAGAGAGAGAGAGAGAGAGAGAGAGAGAGAGAGAGAGAGAGAGAGAGAGAGAGAGAGGGAGAGGCAGGCAGGCAGACAGACAGAACATCAGACAGTACAGACAGACAGCGGTACCGGTACAGGCAGGCAGACAGATGGTTACTGGCTAATGCTCCTACCAGCCAGGCTACTTGCCGCCCCAGACAGCACAGACAGGACAGACAGACAGTGCCTGCTGTAGTCATCATAACAGGAGTTATTCTTCAGAGGAGAGGAGAGGAGAGAGGGTTAGGGGGCGGTGGGCACAAATCACACACACGTGGATCAGCATAGTGGCAGCACAGTGTGACAGTATAATCATAGGGAGGGAGGGAGGGAGGGAGGGCAAATAGAAAGTGATGGTCATGAGGAGAGAAAACACAGTAAACAGAAAGGAGTGTGAGACTGAGACATGTAGTGAATGTGGATAATTTAGTAAAGGTGAGATGAAGTTGATGGCACTGAATGAATAATTACACTTATTTTAATATGCGATCGGAACTTGGCTGGGTGTGTGTGGTGTGTGTAAATGTGTTTCTGTGTGTCAAATCAAGTCAAAGTTTATTGGTCACATACACAGTTTAGCAGGTGTTACAAAAACTGTGGGAAGAATACAATTAACAACCCAAACAGCACTTCATTAGTATCAAAACACCAACTAGCTCTCATTCTCATGTCAGGATTAGACGTTCATCCATGTTTCTCAAACGCTGCTCCCAATGCCCAAATTCGAAGTGTTTAAGGTTAAGTTAAGGCACCCGAAATCTTAAGGTTAGGTATTAACTCTCTATGGTTAAGGTAAGGGTTAAGGTTAGGTATTAACTCTATATGGTTAAGGTAAGGGTTAAGGTTAGGTATTAACGCTGTATGGTTAAGGTAAGGGTTAAGGTTAGGTATTAACTCTCTATGGTTAAGGTAAGGGTTAAGGTTAGGATTTAACTCTGTATGGTTAAGGTAAGGGTTAAGGTTAGGTATTAACTCTGTATGGTTAAGGTAAGGGTTAAGGTTAGGTATTAACTCTGTATGGTTAAGGTAAGGGTGAAGGTTAGGTATTAACTCCGTATGGTTAAGGTAAGGGTTAAGGTTAGGTATTAACTCTGTATGGTTAAGGTTAGGTATTAACGCTGTATGGTTAAGGTAAGGGTGAAGGTTAGGTATTAACTCCGTATGGTTAAGGTAAGGGTGAAGGTTAGGTATTAACTCTGTATGGTTAAGGTAAGGGTTAAGGTTAGGTATTAACTCCGGTGTCCGGTTTCCAGGTCATCTCCCAATGTACTCAGACATGGATGGACGTCCCCTCTTTCCACTGGGATTCTCAGCCTCTAACCCTATTACAGGGGCTGAGTCACTGTCTTACTGGTGCTCTTTCATGCCGTCCCTAGGAGGTGTGCGTCACTTGAGTGGGTTGAGTCACTGATGTGATCTTCCTGTCTGGGTTGACGACCCCCTTGGGTTGTGCTGTGGCAGAGATCCTTGTGGGCTATACTCGGCCTTGTCTCAGGATGGTAAATTGGTGGTGTGGGGGCTGTGCTTTGGCAAAGTGGGTGGGGTAATATCCTTCCTGTTTGGCCCTGTCCGGGGGTACCATCGGATGGGGCTACAGTGTCTCCCGACCCCTCCTGTCCCAGCCTTCAGTATTTATGCTGCAGTAGTTTATGTGTCGGGGGGGCTAGAGTCAGTTTATTATATCTGGAGCACTTCTGTCTTATCCGGTGTCCTGTGTGAATTTAAGTATGCTCTCTCTAATTATCTCTTTCTTTCTCTTTCTTTTCTTTTTCGGAGGACCTGAACCCTAGGACCATGCCTCAGGACTACCTGACATGATGACTCCATGCTGTCCCGAGTCCACCTGGCCGTGCTGCTGCTCCAGTTTCAACTGTTCTGCCTGCGGCTATGGAATCCTCACCTGTTCACCGGATGTGCTACCTGTCCCAGACCTGCTGTTTTCAACTCTCTAGAGACAGCAGGAGTGGTAGAGATACTCTTAATGATCGGCTATGAAAAGCCAACTGACATTTACTCCTGAGGTGCTGACTTGCTGCACCCTCGACAACTACTGTGATTATTATTATTCGACCATGCTGGTCATTTATGAACATTTGAACATCTTGGCCATGTTCTGTTATAATCTCCACCCGGCACAGCCAGAAGAGGACAGGCCACCCCTCATAGCCTGGTTCCTCTCTAGGTTTCTTCCTAGGTTTTGGCCATTCTAGGGAGTTTTTCCTAGCCACCATGCTTCTACACCTGCATTGCTTGCCGTTTGGGGTTTTAGGCTGGTTTCTGTACAGCACTTTGAGATATCAGCTGATGAATACTGACTTCACTTGTATCATGGGTGACCAGGCTGAATATGCAATCTATACATACTGTATCTACACTGGATGAATTTACACTAGATCTACTAGGAATGATATGTACAGCACTAGATCTACTAGGAATAATATGTACATCACTAGATCTACTAGGAATGATATGTACAGCACTAGATCTACTAGGAATGATATGTACAGCACTAGATCTACTAGGAATGATATGTACAGCACTAGATCTACTAGGAATGATATGTACAGCACTAGATCTACTAGGAATGATATGTACAGCACTAGATCTACTAGGAATAATATGTACATCACTAGATCTACTAGGAATAATATGTACAGCCCTAGATCTACTAGGAATGATATGTACAGCACTACATCTACTAGGAATAATATGTACATCACTACATCTACTAGGAATGATATGTACAACACTAGATCTACTAAGAATGATATGTACAGCACTAGATCTACTAGGAATAATATGTACATCACTACATCTACTAGGAATGATATGTACAACACTAGATCTACTAGGAATGATATGTACATCACTAGATCTACTAGGAATGATATGTACAGCACTAGATCTACTAGGAATGATATGTACAGCACTAGATCTACCAGGAATGATATGTACAGCACTAGATCTACCAGGAACGATATGTACAGCACTAGATCTACTAGGAATTATTTGAACAGCACTAGATCTACCAGGAATGATATGTACAGCACTAGAACTACCAGGAATGATATGTACAGCACTAGATCTACTAGGAATGATATGTACAGCACTAGATCTACCAGGAATGATATGTACAACACTAGATCTACCAGGAACGGTATGTACAGCACTAGATGTACTAGGAATTATTTGTACAGCACTAGATCTACCAGGAATGATATGTACAGCACTAGATCTACTAGGAATGATATGTACAGCACTAGATCTACTCGGAATGATATGTACAGCACTATATCTACTTGGATTGATATGTGCAGCACTAGTTCTACTAGGAATGATATGTACAGCACTAGATTTACTAGGAATGATATGTACAGCACTATATCTACTAGGAATGAAATGTACAGCACTAGATCTACTAGGAATGATATGTACAGCACTAGATCTACTAGGAATGATATGTACAGCACTAGATCTACTAGGAATGATATGTACAGCACTAGGTCTACCAGGACCGATATGTACAGCACTAGATCTACCAGGAACGATATGTCCAGCACTAGATCTACTAGGAATGATATGTGCAGCACTAGTTCTACTAGGAATGATATGTACATCACTAGATTTACTAGGAATGATATATACAGCACTAGATCTGCTAGGAATGATATGTACAGCACTATATCTACTAGGAATGATATGTAGAGCACTAGATCTACTAGGAATGATATGTACAGCACTAGATCTACTAGGAATGATATGTACAGCACTAGATCTGCTAGAAATGATATGTACAGCACTAGATCTGCTATTAATGATATGTACAGCACTAGATCTACTAGGAATGATATGTACAGCACTAGATCTACTAGGAATGATATGTACAGCACTAGATCTACCAGGAATGATATGTACAGCACTAGATCTACCAGGAACGATATGTACAGCAGTAGATCTACTAGGAATGATATGCACAGCACTAGATCTACTAGGAATGATATGTACAGCACTAGATCTACTAAGAATGATATGTACAGCACTAGATCTACCAGGAACGATATGTACAGCACTAGATCTACCAGGAACGATATGTACAGCACTAGATCTACTTGGAATGATATGTGCAGCACTAGTTCTACTAGGAATGATATGTACAGCACTAGATTTACTAGGAATGATATGTACTATATCTACTAGGAATGATATGTACAGCACTAGATCTACTAGGAATGATATGCACAGCACTAGATCTACTAGGAATGATATGTACAACACTAGATCTACTAGGAATGATATGTACAGCACTAGATCTACCAGGAACGATATGTACAGCACTAGATCTACCAGGAACGATATGTACAGCACTAGATCTACTAGGAATGATATGTGCAGCACTAGTTCTACTAGGAATGATATGTACAGCACTAGATTTACTAGGAATGATATGTACAGCACTAGATCTGCTAGGAATGATATGTACAGCACTATATCTACTAGGAATGATATGTAGAGCACTAGATCTACTAGGAATGATATGTACAGCACTAGATCTACTAGGAACGATATGTACAGCACTAGATCTGCTATTAATGATATGTACAGCACTAAATCTGCTAGGAATGATATGTACAGCACTAGCTCTACTAGGAATGATATGTACAGCACTAGATCTACCAGGAATGATATGTACAGCACTAGATCTACCAGGAACGATATGTACAGCACTAGATCTACCAGGAATGACATGTACAACACTAGATCTACCAGGAACGATATGTACAGCACTAGATGTACTAGGAATTATTTGTACAACACTAGATCTACCAGGAATGATATGTACAGCACTAGATCTACTAGGAATGATATGTACAGCACTAGATCTACTCGGAATGATATGTACAGCACTAGATCTACTTGGAATGATATGTGCAGCACTAGTTCTACTAGGAATGATATGTACAGCAATAGATTTACTAGGAATGATATGTACAGCACTATATCTACTAGGAATGATATGTACAGCACTAGATCTACTAAGAATGATATGCACAGCACTAGATCTACTAGGAATGATATGTACAGCACTAGATCTACTAGGAATGATATGTACAGCACTAGGTCTACCAGGACCGATATGTACAGCACTAGATCTACCAGGAATGATATGTACAGCACTAGATCTGCTAGGAATGATATGTACAGCACTAGATCTGCTATTAATGATATGTACAGCACTAGATCTACTAGGAATGATATGTACAGCACTAGATCTACTAGGAATGATATGTACAGCACTAGATCTACCAGGAATGATATGTAGAGCACTAGATCTACCAGGAACGATATGTACAGCAGTAGATCTACTAGGAATGATATGTACAGCACTAGATTTACTAGGAATGATATATACAGCACTAGATCTGCTAGGAATGATATGTACAGCACTATATCTACTAGGGATGATATGTAGAGCACTAGATCTACTAGGAATGATATGTACAGCACTAGATCTGCTATTAATGATATGTACAGCACTAGATCTACTAGGAATAATATGTACAGCATTAGATCTACTAGGAATGATATGTACAGCACTAGATCTACTAGGAACGATATGTACAGCACTAGATCTGCTATTAATGATATGTACAGCACTAAATCTGCTAGGAATGATATGTACAGCACTAGATCTACTAGGAATGATATGTACAGCACTAGATCTACCAGGAATGATATGTACAGCACTAGATCTACCAGGAACGATATGTACAGCACTAGATCTACCAGGAATGATATGTACAACACTAGATCTACCAGGAACGATATGTACAGCACTAGATGTACTAGGAATTATTTGTACAACACTAGATCTACCAGGAATGATATGTACAGCACTAGATCTACTAGGAATGATATGTACAGCACTAGATCTACTCGGAATGATATGTACAGCACTAGATCTACCAGGAACGATATGTACAGCAGTAGATCTACTAGGAATGATATGCACAGCACTAGATCTACTAGGAATGATATGTACAGCACTAGATCTACTAAGAATGATATGTACAGCACTAGATCTACCAGGAACGATATGTACAGCACTAGATCTACCAGGAACGATATGTACAGCACTAGATCTACTTGGAATGATATGTGCAGCACTAGTTCTACTAGGAATGATATGTACAGCACTAGATCTACTAGGAATGATATGTACAGCACTAGATCTACCAGGAATGATATGTACAGCACTAGATCTACCAGGAACGATATGTACAGCACTAGATCTACCAGGAATGATATGTACAACACTAGATCTACCAGGAACGATATGTACAGCACTAGATGTACTAGGAATTATTTGTACAACACTAGATCTACCAGGAATGATATGTACAGCACTAGATGTACTAGGAATTATTTGTACAACACTAGATCTACCAGGAATGATATGTACAGCACTAGATCTACTAGGAATGATATGTACAGCACTAGATCTACTCGGAATGATATGTACAGCACTAGATCTACCAGGAACGATATGTACAGCAGTAGATCTACTAGGAATGATATGCACAGCACTAGATCTACTAGGAATGATATGTACAGCACTAGATCTACTAAGAATGATATGTACAGCACTAGATCTACCAGGAACGATATGTACAGCACTAGATCTACTAGGAATGATATGTACAGCACTAGGTCTACCAGGACCGATATGTACAGCACTAGATCTACCAGGAATGATATGTCCAGCACTAGATCTACTAGGAATGATATGTGCAGCACTAGTTCTACTAGGAATGATATGTACAGCACTAGATTTACTAGGAATGATATATACAGCACTAGATCTGCTAGGAATGATATGTACAGCACTATATCTACTAGGAATGATATGTAGAGCACTAGATCTACTAGGAATGATATGTACAGCACTAGATCTACTAGGAATGATATGTACAGCACTAGATCTACCAGGAACGATATGTACAGCAGTAGATCTACTAGGAATGATATGCACAGCACTAGATCTACTAGGAATGATATGTACAGCACTAGATCTACTAGGAATGATATGTACAGCACTAGATCTACCAGGAACGATATGTACAGCACTAGATCTACCAGGAACGATATGTACAGCACTAGATCTACTTGGAATGATATGTGCAGCACTAGTTCTACTAGGAATGATATGTACAGCACTAGATTTACTAGGAATGATATGTACTATATCTACTAGGAATGATATGTACAGCACTAGCTCTACTAGGAATGATATGCACAGCACTAGATCTACTAGGAATGATATGTACAACACTAGATCTACTAGGAATGATATGTACAGCACTAGATCTACCAGGAACGATATGTACAGCACTAGATCTACCAGGAACGATATGTGCAGCACTAGTTCTACTAGGAATGATATGTACAGCACTAGATTTACTAGGAATGATATGTACTATATCTACTAGGAATGATATGTACAGCACTAGATCTACTAGGAATGATATGCACAGCACTAGATCTACTAGGAATGATATGTACAACACTAGATCTACTAGGAATGATATGTACAGCACTAGATCTGCTAGGAATGATATGTACAGCACTATATCTACTAGAAATGATATGTAGAGCACTAGATCTACTAGGAATGATATGTACAGCACTAGATCTACTAGGAACGATATGTACAGCACTAGATCTGCTATTAATGATATGTACAGCACTAAATCTGCTAGGAATGATATGTACAGCACTAGATCTACTAGGAATGATATGTACAGCACTAGATCTACCAGGAATGATATGTACAGCACTAGATCTACCAGGAACGATATGTACAGCACTAGATCTACCAGGAATGATATGTACAACACTAGATCTACCAGGAACGATATGTACAGCACTAGATGTACTAGGAATTATTTGTACAACACTAGATCTACCAGGAATGATATGTACAGCACTAGATCTACTAGGAATGATATGTACAGCACTAGATCTACTCGGAATGATATGTACAGCACTAGATCTACTTGGAATGATATGTGCAGCACTAGTTCTACTAGGAATGATATGTACAGCACTAGATTTACTAGGAATGATATGTACAGCACTATATCTACTAGGAATGATATGTACAGCACTAGATCTACTAGGAATGATATGCACAGCACTAGATCTACTAGGAATGATATGTACAGCACTAGATCTACTAGGAATGATATGTACAGCACTAGGTCTACCAGGATCGATATGTACAGCACTAGATCTACCAGGAATGATATGTACAGCACTAGATCTGCTAGGAATGATATGTACAGCACTAGATCTGCTATTAATGATATGTACAGCACTAGATCTACTAGAAATGATATGTACAGCACTAGATCTACTAGGAATGATATGTACAGCATTAGATCTACCAGGAATGATATGTACAGCACTAGATCTACCAGGAACGATATGTACAGCAGTAGATCTACTAGGAATGATATGTACAGCACTAGATTTACTAGGAATGATATATACAGCACTAGATCTGCTAGGAATGATATGTACAGCACTATATCTACTAGGAATGATATGTAGAGCACTAGATCTACTAGCAATGATATGTACAGCACTAGATCTGCTATTAATGATATGTACAGCACTAGATCTACTAGGAATGATATGTACAGCACTAGATCTACTAGGAAGTATATGTACAGCACTAGATCTACCAGGAATGATATGTACAGCACTAGATCTACCAGGAACGATATGTACAGCAGTAGATCTACTAGGAATTATTTGTACAGCACTAGATCTACCAGGAATGATATGTACAGCACTAGATCTACCAGGAATGATATGTACAGCACTATATCTACTAGGAATGATATGTACAGCACTAGATCTACCAGGAATGATATGTACAACACTAGATCTACCAGGAACGATATGTACAGCACTAGATGTACTAGGAATTATTTGTACAGCACTAGATCTACCAGGAATGATATGTACAGCACTAGATCTACTAGGAATGATATGTACAGCACTAGATCTACTCGGAATGATATGTACAGCACTAGATCTACTAGGAATGATATGTACAGCACTAGATCTGCTATTAATGATATGTACAGCACTAGATCTACTAGGAATGATATGTACAGCACTAGATCTACTAGGAATTATATGTACAGCACTAGATCTACCAGGAATGATATGTACAGCACTAGATCTACCAGGAATGATATGTACAGCACTATATCTACTAGGAATGATATGTACAGCACTAGATCTACCAGGAATGATATGTACAACACTAGATCTACCAGGAACGATATGTACAGCACTAGATGTACTAGGAATTATTTGTACAGCACTAGATCTACCAGGAATGATATGTACAGCACTAGATCTACCAGGAATGATATGTACAGCACTAGATCTACTAGGAATGATATGTACAGCACTAGATCTACTCGGAATGATATGTACAGCACTAGATCTACCAGGAATGATATGTACAGCACTAGATCTACTAGGAATGATATGTACAGCACTAGATCTACTCGGAATGATATGTACAGCACTAGATCTACTAGGAATGATATGTACAGCACTAGATCTACTCAGAATGATATGTACAGCACTAGATATTTAAGAGTAAGCTATGTCAAGAACCCAGTATATCAATAAATATGCGGCTGAAGTACAATATCGGGAATACAGTATTTAAATACAAAGTGTGAAATGGGAAGTGACCAGTGGTTCAATGCCTATAACATGGGACAGCAGCGTTGGCTGCGAGTGTGTGTGTGTGTGTGTGTGTGGTCTGCACAACACATCACCGGGGGTAAACTACCTGCCCTCCAGGACACCTACACCACTTGATGTCACAGGAAGGCCAAAAAGATCATCAAGGACAACAACCACCCGAGCCACTGCCTGTTCACCCCGCTATCATCCAGAAGTCGAGGTCAGTACAGGTGCATCAAAGCAGGGACCGAGAGATTGAAAAACAGCTTCTATCTCAAGGCCATCAGACTGTTAAACAGCCATCACTAGCACAGAGAGACTGCAGCCTACATTGAGACCCAATCACTGGACAGTTTAATAAATGGATCACTAGTCACTTTAATAATGCCACATATCATATATAAATACTGTTTTTTATACCATCTACTGCACCTTGACTATGACGCTCGGCCATCGCTCATCCATATATTTATATGTACATATTCTCATTCACCCCTTTAGACTTGTGTGTATAAGGTAGTTGTTGGGAAATTGTTAGATTACTTGTTAGATATTACTGCACTGTAGGAACTAGAAGCACAAGCATTTCGCTACACTCGCATTAACATCTGCTAACCATGTGTATGTGACCAATAAGATTTCATTTGATTTGAATGTGTGTGTGTGCTTTGTGTCAGTGAGTGTGCATCACCTGGTAGACGTGATGGCTGTTCAACAGTCTGATGGCCTGGTTATAGAAGCTGTTTTTTAATCTCTCAGTCTTGGCTTTGATACACACCTTTAAGGGGCCCCTGTGTAGAGGATCAGTGTGGCGTAGGGGTTGTTGCCTACCCTCACCACCTCGGGTTGGCCCGTCAGGAAGTCCAGGATCCAGTTGCACAGGGTAGTGACGAGTTTGGAGGGCACTATGGTGTTAGAAGCTGAGCTGTAGTCGATGAACAGCATTCTCTCGGAGGTATTCCTCTTGTCCAGGTGGGATATGGCGGACTGTTGGGGGTTGTATGCCAATTGGAGAGGGTTAAGGGTGTATGGTTGAGGTGGTATGGTACTGGACTAGACCTCACCTCTAGCAGGTCTTTGCATTGACCAGAGAAAAGATGCTGGTCTGGTCTAGGACCTAGCCTTTACAAGAATACCTGAGAAAGAAAGAAAGGATAGAGAGACACAGAGAGGGGGGGAGAAACAAAGAGAAAGAAAGTTACAGAAATGTAAGCTGTCTTTCATTCTTTCAAACAGTTCACCATCACTTCCATACGAGTAAGGGATAAGTTCAGAAATGATCTGTCATTGGCATAATTGCATTCTTCCAAACTTCTATATGGCACTGGGGTGTTTTTCAGATTGCTTTTCACACTTCATTCTTTTCCTGATGGAACGATAATCCCTAGCGCAGCTTTTCAGACACAAACGTTTCCGTTAGCGCTGGGAAAATGGAACCTGGGTCAAAGAGGCGGAGGCCGTGAGAAGAGACTGGAGCGCATAGGGCTACACCACGCACGCACTCGCACACACACACAGTGTACACACACACACAGTGCACACACACACACACACACACACACACACACAGTGCACACTCACACACACACACACACACACAGTGCACACACGCGCACGCACACACACACACCCACACACCGCACACACACACACATATATATGGCCAAGGCATGAGCGATGGAGAGCAAGTCACACACACGCACACAAACGTCACATCCAGGTATGAGGGATGGGGAGAGCTTACAGGGAGATATGGACCCAAGTCTGGCTTGTAGGGGGTTTGAGGTGTTCACAACAGAACAGGGAACGACTGGAGCCAAGGCGGAGGGGGGGGGGTTAACATCTGTGAGTCTCTCTCCCTCCCTCTCTCCTAACTTCAGATGAAAGAGAGTCGTTTGAAGTTTAGAAGGCTTTATTCCTCCAATGAGTCAGATGAAACGCTAGCTGATGTGGGTGTGTAGCACAGTATACATCATCTCAATGATACCTTTAGCGCCTGGAAGGCCCGGGTTGGGGCCCTCGCTAGCTGGTTTCCTCATTCTGGAGGAAATGAACTTCAGCAGCACCCTACAAACATTACAGCCGCCAGAACCCTGGCCGTCTTTGAAAAACACAAGGCTGTGTTTCACACTGCTTAATATCACATTCTTCTTTAAACACAGTGCATGAAAGGGAGCACTGTGTGGTATGTGAATTCATTTGGCTGATGAGACGTTCCGTCTCATAGAATTTGAATAGGCATTTTTTTTGTTCTAGCCTGCTACGTGCAGTGAAACATATTTATATAAGCTCGCAAATCAGTGGAAGTACGAGGCAACATTCTTCCCTCCGAATCAAATCAGTTAGGCGCCAGACTGGTCCCACTGTCTGTCTGATGAGAAGATCCAATAACAAGAGAGAAGACTGGACCAACCGTACTGCAGTACAGCTCTGTAGCTATTCTGGGACCAGCACGGTGCGTGATGTCACCAACGTGTTGTTAGGCTCACCGGTGGTGTGGAACACGCACGCAACCACACGCCTGCAACATGAAGGTCAGTCAGTGACGCAGGAATACATCGCACCCCCCCCCCCCCCCCCAGATTATCTGTGTGTTTATTCAGTTTGTTGTGCCACCCTGGCTCGGGTCACGTCCCTACAGCCTCCGTGACCCAGCATCTGAACAATAGCACGGCCGTTCACAGGTTAGTCCACATTCCCCCAGCTGTGTACTGTGATAAGCCTGGAGGGCAAGAATAAAGAGAGTAACAGAGAGACACACACACACACACACAAACAACACGCACACACTCTGTCAAAACAAGACAAACGATTCCCCGTGTTTAAAATAGATGTGATTAGCGTCAGCCTCAGAGACACAACAGTCTCACACCACCAAACCACAACAGACTGAAGAAGGTGTGAA